>NC_134837.1:239567330-239870360 GCF_004210375.1 Tachypleus tridentatus | reverse complement strand
CTATCATAGAAGGAAAAGTATTGTAAATACTTTAGTACGTATTTCACAATCAGAAAAAGAACTACTTAGAACAGTTATCCTATACTTATAAAGAATTATAATAATATATTCATTATTCTTTTAACTTACTCAACAGTCTGGGATTAGTGAAAGACGATAATTGTAATATATAGCCTACCATATAAGAAACCAGTTATTGTTTTATTCGCTCTTGTCATGGATTGCTGATTAAAGTGGAACTTCATGAGACCAATATAATTTAGTGACAAGTAATAAATGGAGTTGTAGTTTGTATTTCATGTTTATTTTTAGTTTCTTAAACAGCTTTTCTGTTGTGTGATATAGAATAACAAATTAATAGTATCAGTGTTCCATATTTTTCTTATCTTATATAAATATAGGTTCATTATGGTTGTGAGAAATAACTGAAAATATCGTTAATGTAATCATTTGAATCAGTTTTCTAACAACTTGATAATAATTCATAGATCACTTATAACCGAATAATAATTTTAAGCTTGAAATACTTTGCCAAATATTTTGTTAAAATAAATAATTCATTCAGCTGTGATTAGTTGAACATAAAATACCTTAGTTCTCGTTAATAGTTGCATAGTAATCCTTTTAAACTAAGTATTCAAAGTGGTGTTCGCAAAATGTAGATAAGAAACATCATTTGGAGTAGCGGTTAATTAATTAATAATTAAGTTCTATTCTAGAGGTTCTTTTGAAAGAGAAGTGTCGAAGTGAACAGAAAACGAAACATGCTAATCTATTATAACACATAACCACAAGAAACTAGTAAAAGACTTCTGATGGTAACAGTTTTAAATATTTTACTTTACAAATTCTCTTATAATACTTTAAATCCAGCTTTATACTTTTCTCGGATTGCTACAAAGGATTTCTATCAGAATATAAAACTAACACTGTAGAACTCCAATGCATAGAAGTTTTAACATTTAATGTCAGCCAAAGAAACTGGGCTTTTCCCACATACATTACTATAACAAGGTCATCATTATCATCAGTCATTTCCACAGTGAGCTCCTCAAATATCAAATTTAATGTTTTTCATTAACATTCCATGTTTGTAAAGCTTATGACTGATAATGTCTGTGGCCATAACACCCAAACACGTTGAAGATATTCTATTTATTTGTTACAACCCAGCTGCCGATATTGTATTAGCCAGCAAGTAAAGAAAATCAGTTAAGGATTATGATTTGAGTGCTTTAACCCATAATGTCTCAGCTTCTACCCTCAACTCCTATAAATAGTTTTCTTTCATTAATTCCATATAAAACTGGTTTACAATTTTAAACTTGGCTAAATATAAAATAATGGTTTCTTTTAATGTCCTTAAAACTTAAATAAGATAAATTCATAACCACTGTTTAAATAAGGATGATGAAAAATAATATTCCGATTTTGAAGTGCTTAATTTGAATTATTTTAAAGCAGACAACTTTGTTACTACTTACGATTTTACAACGTTATATACTAAAATAGATCCGAATGGTTTTACAGAATTTTAATCATTTACTTGAAAAATACTGTAGATACAGAATCCGTTACTCCAAACTTTAAATGTACTAAGCATCAGAAAAAATATACTTTATTTTTGTATCTATAACTGTTATATTACTTTCAGTGAACAAGAATATAAGCAAATATAAGATATTCCAATGGATTCCGTTTTTTTTAAATATGGTTATTTGATAATTCATTTTCCAAACAGGTATCCAATCATAATTTATATATCTATAGTTTTCTTTACATGGATGAATTAATCTCTATCAACAATTTGAATTTTAATCCAAATATAATATACTCAAAGGAACTTACAATAGAAATTGTAATGACAGTGAGTTTAAGAACAAATTAAGTAAACATTAATTTTGTATATGGGTTGAATTGAATTTAAATTTCGCACAAAGATACTCCAGGGCTATCTGTGCTAGCCGGCCCTAGTTTAGCAGTGTAAGACTAGACGGAAAGCAGCTAGTCATCACCACTCACCGCCAACTCTTGGGCTACTCTTTTGCCAACGAATAGCAGGATTGACCGTCACATAATACGCCCCCACGACTGAAAGGACGAACATGTTTAGTGGGACCGGGATTCGAACTCGCGACCCTCAAATTACGAGTCGAACTCCTCAACACACTTGGCCATGCCGGGCCCTTTTGTAGAAGGCAAAGTACTGTAGATTATTTTTGACATAAGAAGGGAATTTGTTTTTCTCATTATTGGTTTACCCACCTCTAAACGTGTTGTTCTCTCTATAGTGCTAAAATAAATTATTACCTATCAATTAAAGAGAGTTTAAAACTTTGTAACAGTAGCAACTATTTTTAGATAATGTTGAAATATTCATAAATAAATTGAAAATTATTTGTTAAAATGCTATAATATCAAAGATATTCATACAATTTCATAATAAATATGAAATTATGATAAAAATAAACTCGGCTACTGAAACTACTTTGTGGAAAACTGAAATATCGTTAGTTTTTCAAGGTTATTCTTGGCTTCTAAGTAACTAACTTTAGAATGTTTAACTATTTTGTTCAGTACACCGAAGAGGAAAGACCAACTTTGGCTTACCACAGTTCACCTTGTTGTCACTTGAACAAATTTGTAAGAATAAGAAGAAGTGATGTGCAATTTAGAACTATTACAAAAAGAGTTTTAATTTTGTTTAACATCATCTTATAGTTATTAAGTAAAAAGATGGAGGATGGGAGTTTTATAGAAGTGTGGATGGTATATTTATATTAAAAAATATATTTGCCATTTTGTACGTCCAATAAAAAGTGGAAGTTGAATGTTATACACTGTAGAAATTAAGAGTAGTTTATTTTTACTTTAATATTTTATCTAAATATTACGTGTAACTGCTTTTTCACAACTGGTCACAAACAATGAATGGCAGAAGTTTAGACAATGAGCTCAAATAAATTTCTAACTGTAACTTTTCTTAGTTGTTGGTTAGTTTTACATCCGCCTCTGGATCTTTTCCAATAGATGGATTATTCCCAACATGTTTGAGTGGTATGGCCACAGACATTATCCGTTAGGAGTTTTAATGATGACACTATCATCTGGTAATAAAATAAATTAATTTTTATTTTTGAATCTCTCTGCAATGTTTTTGTTTTATGTATATAAGAAAAAGACGGTTATTTCTATTCTTAATTCAAGACACTGCGCCGAAAATAAAACTATTCGCTATCATGAGAGAGAATAATAGAGCTAGAGCACAAATTATGCAGATAGAATATAACTTTTATCCCTTTAGTGTTCTAAAATTTCTAACATTGCTTCTAACAAGATAGTTTATACCATCCATATCATTCTTTGCATTCTGTTTGCTTCTATTTATTTAACAAATCTTTACAGCCTTACTTTTTGAAACAAATTTATATACAGATAACAAGACAGAACGAAAAAGGAAGGTAAAAACATTTCTTCTAATCGACACAAGCACTTATTAAGTTTCTACACGCATTCATATATCTCAACGTAATCATCTTTCCTGAAATTGCTCCTATGAACTATGTCTAATATATACATTTTTTTTGTACAAATAAGGGTTTCCTGACAAACAACTTTATTTTTCTAACTTCTTTGATGATTTCAAGTAACTTATTAAGAATATGCAAATTAAAAAAAGAATGCCTACCTTATTTTTTCCTTTTCAAGTCGACAGAATCAGTGACATTTCAGGCTTTGCTTTTCACTACTGCCTCATTATGATATTGCTGTTGTGTTTTAAAATGTAATAAAGTTTGTGAAGAGAAATAAAAGATACGCTGATTTTCATATATTGATTTCAGACACGTTTTACTCATCACGAATTCCTTTTAAAAAATGTTACCACACAATACCTCAGAAATTTACCTTTACGTTATTATAATTGCTGTCGATCCGAAATAGAATAAAAATCAAATATTACGTTTGATGTAAAAACTTTAATGAATATTGTATGACAGAAAATAGTTGGGATAAACGACTACAGCGTATAAATGTTCTATAGTATATGATTACCATGAATTCTAGTTTTTATCTTTACACAGAATGAAAATTAAGATTGACGATTGTGTGAAATGTGTACTGATCACGAATAGATTACATTCGATTCTGAATGAATAACTTGCATTATTTAAAAGAAAACCTACTTTAAAATAAGGAAACATATCATACATGTGAAGTAAAATCAAACACTTAACTGAAACACTTGAGTAAAAGTTTGAATTTCGCGCAAAAATATACGAAGGCGTTTTTAATTTAGTAGTGAAAGGCACCTTATCATCACTCCTCTCAGTTCTTGGCTATTTTCTACTAGCGAATAGTGAGACGGCCGCCACATTATAACGCTAATACGGCTGAAAGCGCGAACATATTTGGTGGGATGGGACGTGGATTCGAAACCCCAACACTTAGATTGTGAGGTAAACACCCCTAACCACTTGGATACGCCAGGCCTTGAAATAAAAGAAAACAAAAGCTATATTAGACGGAAAATACTAGCTAAATATGAAATAAAATAAAAATTATCTATTAATGATAACTAATAAATCAGTTAAAAGGTTGAATTATAAGTTCACTGTTGATAATGTAAAAGTAGGGAGTGTTGGTCTAAAAGAAAAAGAAATTACATTCCTCGTTAAAACTGACAAAATTAATACTTAGTGTGTATACAGCAAAATAATATTCACATGTTAAAAATAATATCCTACATTTGGTAATTTGAGTGCCAAACGTTTTATTTATTTGTTTGTTTGTATAGTTTCTCAAACTTACAATAGATTAAATGGTTTATGACAAAGGGTATGTGAACAATTTTAGTAGTTTTAGGTTTTAGTAGACATAAAAAAAGATTTCGTTTTTAGTAAGCTATTTGGTCATTATAAATGGAAAACATTTCACTAGTACTTAACGTTCCAGCTCTGCTCAGTTTTCTTTCCTGTGAAAATGATAAACACATGTCTGTTTGGTTCTGAGATTCTCATGATACTAAATAATGTGTATGAGAAACTTTACGCTTTAACTGTGTAAAAAATGCTGATATAAAAGGAAAATTGGAGGCCATCCTTACTAAAGTTGAGGAAATAAATAATAACGATAGAATTTCAAGAATAGCTTATGTTAAGCTTTTACATGCAAATAAGGCATCGGCTAAGATTAACTATGACAAATAATAAATTTAAAAAGAGAAATATTGGGATTAAAAGTGGTGAACTTAATACGAGTGCTTAATATAATTGAAAAGACCCTTTTATATTGAACAATGTATTTCAACCCTTAGCTTGTGTAGACGAGGAACTATTGGAAAGAGGAAATGAAAAAGGAATAGTTATCATTGTTTTGAATTAAACACAAAGCTACACAACGAGCTATCTGTTCTTTTCTCACCGCCTGGCATGGCCTAGCGCGTAAGGCGTGCGACTCGTAATCCGAGGGTCGCGCGTTCGAGCCCGCGTCGCGTCAAACATGCTCGCCCTCCCAGCCGTGGGGGCGTTATAATGTGACGATCAATCCCACTATTCGTTGGTAAAAGAGTAGCCCAAGAGTTGGCGGTGGGTGGTGATGACTAGCTGCCTTCCCTCTAGTCTTACACTGCTAAATTAGGGACGGCTAGCACAGATAGCCTTCGAGTAGCTTTGTGCCAAATTCCAAAAAACAAGCAAACAAAACAAACTCTTCCCACCACGAGTATCGAAACCCAGTTTTTAGTGTCGTACGTCCGGAGACATACAGCTGTGCCACTAGGGGCGCAAAAGAAATATAGGATGATACAGATTATGAACTTAAAGAGGTTATAGTCTTAGATGGTTCCTTGACAAGATATGTAGATAGGAAGAAAACATAAGTCATGCTATACTGGAGCACAGGTGGAAATATAACTGACATAGAAAGATACATGAAAAAGTCTGGCAATGGTGCAGCTTTTGTTGTGCATGTTAAGGTTAATGATATAATGAAGAGCAAGAGGAACTAATTAATAAGTACAAGTGGTTGATAACAACATTTAAAGATAAAGGCCATAAACTGTGTCAGGGATACTGCCAAGAATTAGTTGTGGAAACGAAATTTTGAGTATGTCACTATGGCCAAATCCTAAGTTGAAATTAATATGTACAGATGAGCATGCTAATTGGTTGGATTTGTGAGATCAGTTCGGTGGAAGGAGGGAACTTTTTAGAATGGATGGTTTACACTTAAGTGTGAAAGGCTAATAATTCAACGTTTTAAACTAGAACTAAGTATTGGTGAGAGTAAAAACAAACTAAATGAAACGAAACTGAGATGTGGAGAAAAGTGTAGCAATACATTTTCTAGAAATAATGCTATTTTAGATATATTTTTAATTTATAATACAGAAATCGTTGAGAGGGTGGAAATTGGGGGACATCTACATACAAGTGATCCTTGCTGTACTAGGTTTGATGTTTTGTTATATATGGAAATAAGGATTAATGATATTTTCTTTCCAAATTTTATGAAAGCAAATTTTGATTAGATGCAACAAGGATTATCTCTTGCGAATTGGGCAGCTGAGTTATCTGGAGACACTGAGCCAATTTGCAAAACGTTTCAAAGAAAAAAATCCATATTCATAACAAACATATTCCTAACAAAAACAAAAAGGTAAAAAAACCCTGATTGGTTCACAAAAGGTATAATGGACAAAATTAAAGAAAAGCATCACAAATAAAAGGCATTAAAATTGACTGGTATTATAAAAGAATTAGAAGATTATTGAAAATCAAGAAAGCTGGTCGAACAGGAAATCAGAAAGGTGGTTAAACCGGAAATAAAAAAATGCTGGTCAAACAGGAAATCAGAACATCCAAAAGAATGTATGAAACAAATTTGATTAAAAATATAAAAATTAACAATATTTTTAAAACAAAAAGTACAATAGGGATAAAACAAATTATTAGGATGAGAATAGAATCCTTGACAGATGATAAAAAATGCTTTATCTTATGATTATGAAATGGCTAGGTTATTAAATTTTTGCTTTTTTCAGTTTTTATTAGTAAAGACTAAATTTAGCAATATAAGTACATAAATTCTGAGCTTGTTAAAATAAAATTGGTAAGTTTAAAAAATGGGCTAAATAATTTGGATGTGTGAGCTACTTTCCACATTTTTAGGTAAGTCATTGAATAGTGGACATATTAGAAATTAACTAATGTAACTTCTACCTGCAAGGGATATAAAATGAGTTTGTTTCCATTAATTATAACTTACGAGTCTTGCCTAATTTGTAGGAAGAGTTTTGGAGTGTGTGATAAAATATACTTTGTAAAGTTATTCAACAAAATTAGAAATTTTATCGCATAGTCAACATGGTTTCACTGAGGGAAAATCTTGCCTTTCAAATCCTTTCACATGCTTTGAAAATGTTACTGCATATATATAGATGAGGGTAATGATGTAGATCCGGTGTATTTGGATTTCAAAAAATTTGACAAAGTGTCACAAACATAAAAGACTTGAAAATTAACTTATTTTTATAATTGTGGGAGATAGGTTAACTAATTGGATAGAAGAGCTACATGATGGAAGAAAGCAGAAGATTGTTAAAAATGGAGTTAAGTCAAACTGGATTAATGTTAAAAGTGATGTACGTCAGGGCTCAGTCATTTGACCATTGTTCTATTTCAGTTCCATCAATGACACAAAGTAAGGACTGATCAATAAATTACTTACATTTGCTGATATCAAGGTCTTGGGTGTAGATGGCTCTGAAGAGGATGTTAGTAGTTCAGAAAAGGATTTAGATCATTTAATGAGTTGGGAAAATAAATCATAGATGGGTTTTAATTATGATAAATGCAACATATTTTAATTATAAGTATAATTTGGATGGGACAAACCTTGAGAGTGTCATGAATGAAACAGATCTTGGTGTAATGGTTCATCAGTCTCTTACGTCGTCCAAGCAGTGTGCTGTTGCTAGTAGTAGGGCAAATAGAATATTAGGTTGTATCCTCAGAACTATTAAATACAGGTGTATATATGATGTAATTTCTTTGTATAGATTGCTGGTTAGGCCACATTTCTAGTATCGTTTTCAGTCTTAGGATCCTTACCCTAGGAAAGACAGTTCACAGTTGGAAAGGGTTCAGAAGATGGTTACTAAAATGGTATCTAGGATGGAGAAGTTGTCATATGAGGATAGATTACAATCTTTAAAATTTTATTATCTTGGGAAAAGAAGAGTTATAGTGTTTCTGAACTAAAGAGTTATAGTGTATCTAAACTAAAGAGTTATAGTGTATTTGAACTAAAGTGTTATAATGTATCTGAATGAAAGAGTTATAGTGTATCTGAACAAAAGAGTTATAGTGTATCTGATCGAAAGAATTATAGTGTATCTGAACGTGAGAGTTACAGTGTATCTGGACGAAAGAATTATAATGTATCTGGACGAAAGAGTTATAATGTATCGGAACGAAAGAGTTATAGTGTATCTGAACAAAAGAGTTATAGTGCATCTGATCGAAAGATTTATAGTGTATCTTAACGAAAGATTTATAGTGAATCTGAACTAAAGAGTTATAGTGTATCTGATCGAAAGAGTTATAGTGTATCTGAACTGAAGAGTTATAATGTATCTGATCAAAAGAGTCATAGTGTATCTGAACAAAAGAGTTATAGTGTATCTGATCGAAAGAGTTATCGTGTATCTGAATGAAAGAGTTATAGTGTATCTGATCGAAGTGTTTAAGATTCTAAAATGAATTAATAATGTTGCTGCATCAATGTTTCTGATACTTAACAGCGAGGATTATAGAACTCGAGAACACAAATATAGATTTACGCAAGGTAGAATCTGCCTTTAGCTAAGAAAGTTTTGTTTTTCAAATAGGTTAGTTGTCCCATGAAATACATCACATTCGGATGTTGTAAAGGCAGTTAATTTGAGTGAGTTTGAAAGAAAGCTTGATTGATATATGAATAATAAAGGCTAGCTTTAAATTTATTTATATTAATTTTTTTCTTTCATATTTTTTGCTTACAATAGAGGATGGGACAGTAGAGATAAATCAACAGATCCCATGATGTCTCTAAACGTTGTTTTATGCTACTATCAGCGATGAACTATTAAATTTCCATAATTCCAAAGGTAATTTTGCATTATTTTTTTATTTTGAGAGTGAAACAGCTTCATCACAGCTATTAATGACTTTGGAGCTATGACTACAAAGAGTATTATCAGTGGTAACTCCCATTTCAGAGACTGTTCACACTAGTACTACCAAAATTGACCGTTAAGCATCATCCTTGAGGAGTGTTTCTCTAGAACCATTACCCTACAAATTATCTCTCTTTTAGTGAAAGTTTTATCATTTCGAATATTATTCTTCATAATAATTTATTCCTCTTCTTGGATTATACAAATTGTATTTCACACCGGAAACTTTTTATGAAGTCCTCCAGTAGAGTAACAGTAAGTTTATAGGAATTTAACAATAAAATCGAGGGTTCGATTCTCCTGGAATAACATAGTAGTTAGTCCAATAAAGATTTACCATAAAATAAACAATATCATTTTGGAAGGACATCTTCGAGTAAATTATTATATATATACATACATATTTATTCACTCACACACATGATAGAACAAAAGTGATTATAAAATGGATAAACAGTTGGTATTACAGACAGTACTAAAAAATCAATTCAAGTCTTTTTATTAGCGTTTCTTGAATAGTGATAGTTAGAAAATAAACTATGTTATAAATAAAACAACTGCTCCACAATGCATATACCCTACAATTTGCTACTATTAGAAATAACTTTCGTTTACGAACACAAGTGTATGTCATAAAATAATCAAATTGTTATAAGTCGCTTTTAAACTTATATAAATAACGGACACTTCATGCAAGTTATTTGAAACAATGATGCTTACATTCTCAATTGTGTTTATTCGAAACCGTGTATATACAAGCAATTTCCCGAGCAAGTGACGCACTAAGATATAATAGGTTTTTCGTACGTTACAGCAGTTTACACTCATGACGATATATCTCGTCCCATATCATGCGCTGAGCTCAGAATTCTAAACTCAAGAACACTGCCTCAGGTGAGGACCAAATTAAGAATATTACTCTAAAAAACTATACATACGCTACCTGACTATTCTCTATAATCTATCATTATCAACAGGATATTTCTCTAAACATTGGAAATAGGCAATAATTATTGTTATCCCCAAACCAAATTCGGACTCTCAGAATTCCGCCAGGTATCGACTCATAAGCCTTTTGAATTACACAGGTAAACTGTTGGAAAAAAATAGTGGCTAGCCGACTCCTATATTTTCTGGAATTCAACAACGTCATCAACGATATATAAAATGCTACCAGACGCGAAAGACAAACCGGTGATCATTTAGTTAGATATACAGAAACCGTGTTTCAAGCTTTTAATCGTAAACACATGACAGTTGCAGCGTTTTTGGACGTTAAAAAAGCATTTGATAGTGTCTGGCTTAACGGACTACTATTCAAACTACATTGTCTTAAAATCCCACACACAATCATAAGGTGGACCTCAAGTTTCCTATCTAATAGACAAGCTAGTGTTCGGGTGAATCATGCACTCTCACATCATTTTCCACTAAAAGCCGGCGTACAGCAAGGGTCTGCCATCAGTCCATTACTTTATATTATCTGTGTTAATAACATTCCTATCCCTAAAAATAATTACACACACGCGTCCCAATATGCTGATGATGTGGCAATCTGGAGCACGTCTAGCGATCCGGCTGCCGCTTCTTCTCGCGTTCAAAGCGCACTTAACAACATATCAGCATAGTGCAATCACTGGCGCGTCGCATTGAACCCCAACAAAACTCAAGCTATTGTGTTCTTTCGATGTCGTAAAAATAAAAGTATAAAATTGATCAATCTCTCATTAAAATTACTCAATACTAACATCAAATTCTCGAAAACTGTTAAATTTCTAGGGATTACCTTCAACAGGTCATTGGTCTGGACCGATCACTTTAATAACATATGTAAAGCAGCCCACCAACGCATCGCGTATCTAAGGCGGATCGGAGGTACTCATGTTGGGTGTTCTCCGGAATCTATCCTCATCGTTTATAAAGCATATATTATGTTACTCATGGAATATGGTTCACGGTCATATGCAACATGTCACCTAATATATCTAGCAAATTAGAAACCATACAATACGAGGCGATCAGGATAGCCAACCGTTTGCCTAAATACACTCCGCTATTATACCTAGATTCCCTGCTGGCACTACCCAAAATAAATACTATGATTCGTAAACTCGTTGTTAAATATTACAAGTCTGCACATGTAAGAAATTCTCTCACGAAACAGTTCTCTATATTAGCTGCCACATCAAGCACCTGACGCATTCATAAGTCTCTTTTTTATGTCTTTAACATCTAAATTCTGGTATATGTATTAACCATATTTTCTTTTTCAGTTCATCTCAAGCTCTTCGATGTTGCAGTCAACTCAGACACTTCTCAATTAAATTGGCATGGGAAGTGAAAGTGGGTTTTCTCGGGGTACTCCCGTTTCCCCACATCTAAATTCTGGCATTGGATCTATAGATCCCAGCCGCCCTGATGGACCCTAAGTCACGAATCGCTTGTTGTTTTTTTGGTATCACTCACTCACCTTTGGTGTCTGGTGTCAGGTCGCCGGTTTTTCGTCTTCTTTGCTTGCTCTAGGTTCGCAATAAGCTCGTTTTTTGGTCACGATTTTTTTTCCCTCGGATAGCCTTACCGTATTCTAAATTCATGAGCCGGGCGAAGAGAAACTCTATCTTTCTGAGCACCCCCGGTTATCTCTATCTCCTCTGGGAATAGAGATCTACAAACCGAAATTACTGTCAGTTTTTGTTTTGTATTTTGTTTACAGCAGTACTTATGATTGACTGTTTGCGTTTTCTACTTTACTTACAAGAACTGAATCACTAAATATAGAACAAACAAACTATTTTCCAAGGGTTAATAACAAGAAATTATTATTAAATTTAAAGAGTTTCAGATTGAGCATATGTCCAAGAAAAAAAAGTCCTTTGTATCAGCCAGTCAGCCATTGCTACATGACCCCCAAGATAGTTTAGTGCATTCTATTTACTCCCTAGTGCAGATATCTCTCATGTAGCTTTGCGCGAAACTTCAAAACAAAATTAAGGGGCTAATTATACATCAGAGAAAAAAACAATTAAGTTTAACTGAACTATTCGAATTTATTCACAAATCAACAAATACGTAAGTTAAACAACAAAACCCCCAAAAGAGTTTTACATATAATATTCACAAGATCTTAACAACGTTCTGTCATATTGAATTTTATTGGACAATCATATAAACAAATAAATTTAGTGTTTTTGATCTAACAAGAAGCTACTGAAATCAGAGTACTTACGCATTCTAAGAGCCAACCTTAATTATGAGAGAGAAATAAAATAATAACAACAAATTTTATGATAAACTACACTAATAAATCGATTTAGTGTCACTGTTTGAGGAAAATAAAATATATTTTATCAAAAAAGTCACAAATTAAATATCACGTATAGGGGTCATAACCTCAACTTTTTTTTCAAATAACTTCATGTTATGAAAGCACGTCTAAGGAAAAATTACACATTACATGTTAGCAAACGTTACACTTAGTTACTAATAATTATTTTCATTAAATATTATAAGTAGTTTCGTAAGAAAAACCAGCTTATACTTCTAATCTTAAACAGACCTGTAGACAGCATACTGAATAAATCAAATTTAAAAGTTAGCTCACAAGGAGCAAACTTCCTTAAATAAGTTAGCAGAGGTATTTTGGCAGAAAACACGAAATAAAATAATAAAGAAAATGTTTCTTTGAGTGTAAGAAGGATCTTATTTAATTTACTTTTATTTGTTTTCAACACATTTCTTAACTTGCTGTCTCGTAGGATTACACACGTTAGAAAAAAATTAAACTGTAGTCCAATTTGTTTTTAATACACTAACCCGAAAAATAAAGCCTCAGAGTATAAAATTAGATTTGTGAAATGACAGATACTCTATTATATTTTCATTAAAAGTGCTTGGTTTTCAAATACGACTATAAATACAAAAATAAGTATTTTTACATATTTATCCAGTAATAAAGACATGGTGAGAGAAAAAACATTTAGATTCCTCCCTTCGTGAAGTTTTATAATTAAAATTAAATTTGAAAAGAAGTTGAGAAAGCCCAAAATGTAAAATATTTTAGCTATGTAAGCAATGAAATGAAACACAGAATTTGTAACAAGTTGTATAAAATATTTAGTTACATGGAAACTATGAGATGTTTATCTATTGATTAAGATGAAAGGGAACATTTATTACTTTGATTTTGTTATATCGTATAAATCTCATTCAGTCTGTCCTTTTAGGTTTACGAATTTTAGTCATTTTCGTTTGAAGTTAAGCACAAAGTTACACAATGAGTTAACTGAGACTTACACACTACGGGTATCAAAAGCTAGTTTCTAACGTTGTAAGTCTGCACACATGACACTGTGCCACTGGAATGAACGGAATTCGGTATTTTTCTACTTAAATAAAAGAAAGCTTAAAAAGCGATAGTCGATAAATAGCAGGCGTTGTGACACTGAGTTATTAAATAAAAGTGCCTTTCTAGCTTATATTATAGAGATAAATAAATATCCCTTAACACAAGTAAGATACATTTTTAACAACTAAAACTACCATATTCGCTCACACTTCATAGAAGGTCTAATTGCAAAGTCATACGCCTAAAATGCTTAACCACCTGAAATAAAAGTTACGTTGTTTTTTGTTTTTGTTGATAGTAATATACTTTAAATATACATAAGTTAAAAATGAAATAAAAATAAGTAATTTTGTATTTTCTAGCACATCGGCCCGGCATAACCACGTGGTTGAAGCACTCGACTCGTAATTCGAGGGTCGCGGGTTCGAATCCCCGTCACACCAAACATACACGCCCTTTCACTGTAGGGTCTTTATAATGTGACGGTCAATCCAAATATTCGTTGCTAAAAGAGTAGCCCAAGAGTTGGCGGTGTGTGGTGATGACTAGCTGCCTTTCCTTTAATCTTACATTGATAAATTAGGGACGGTTATCGCAGATAGCCCTCATGTAGCTGTGCACGAAATTTAAAACAAACAAACAAACAAACAAACAAAACTTCGACACAACTATAAGCTTAGATATCACATTAAAGGTATTTTTCTTATCTGAAGGTTCTAAGCTTATGTATTGTCGTTTCATTTGTGTAGAAGCCTTTCCCCTTTCAATTTTATCAAATGTATGACATTAGAATTCGAAACGTAATACTGTGTGAATTTAATATTATTATTTATTTGACATTGTTGCGCAGGGTCTACCGGCGTGTTCAGTTTGAAAAGTAAATAAAATCACAATTAAGAAAAACAAATATTGTTAGTTGTTGTTTTTGAAGTTCATACATGCTTTACAAAAACATTCACCCCTTTGAAAAGTTTCCACATTTTATTGGCGTTTGAGTTTGCAATGACGAAATTTTTAAATAGGACTTTCTTTTTTTTTACTTTATATTTAAAACCTACACAATTTACTTCAAATGTGAAAGCTAAAAGAACGTGGTTATTATGTCAGTAAGGTAGCTTTTAAAATAAAATTAGAATATTCTCAATTACATAAGTATTCAACTCCTTTGTTACTACAACCCTAACATCAGTTCAGGTTGCAAAAAATTAGATTGAAAAATTCACAAAATTAACGTAACGGTCTTTCTCTGTGAATGAATGGTTTAAGTCACAACTCGCATAGTGATACAGCAAACCATCTATTAAGACAAAAGAGCTTTCCAAACAAGTCAGAGATAAAGTGATAGAGAAACACAAATCAGAAGGTTATAAGGAAAGTGCAAAATCGTTGATTATTCTTTTGAGAGGGGTTAAGTCCATAATTAAGATGTGGCATTTACTATATATCACCCAGTTACTACCCAGATCAGGCTGTTCTTCGAAACTTAGCAGTCAGGCAAGCAGAAAACTGGTTAAGGATTCTACTGTAAAGCTAACAGCGACTTCGACAATACCCCTGTTCCTACACAAAGCTGGCCTGTATAGACGAGTGGCAAAAAGGAAGCCATTACTGAAAACTAATTATCTTAATTTTCGTAAGGAGTTTGCGACAAAGCATGTAAATGATACTTGAGCTTTGAATTTAATTTTTGCAACCAATTTTAATAATTTCCAACCCTCACGAATTTGAAACTATTTCAAAAATATGTTTTTACTCTGAAAGCTTAGTTTTAAATAAAAGAAATTTATGACTGAATTACATAAAAGGCGTTAAAGTTGAGTTCTGTTTTGTTCATTTTCAAAGTATTCTAGATATAACAAAATTTAACCCTAAAGAAGTGTAATACGAATACGTCTTAATTTCGTATTAACCTGACACATCAGCTTCTTAGAAGTACTGGAGGATATTTTTAAGTTTTGATTTCGTAAACATGATTCTCGTCCAGTATGTTTCACCCTTTATGAAAAGAGACATGTATACATTTATTTTCATATACTTTTCTCAAATCCCCTTGTTTTTGATGTTATATTTAATCACTCAAGATACAAAAGCACAAAAATAATTGTACTAAAGTAGCTTTATAAAATCATTACACGCAATAGATATGACTTGCTGAGAAATAACTGCTATACAGCACACTAAAACGATTGTTAGTGGGATAATCAAAGCTTCATGGAAAGTTTATGCATTGAACATTTCTCTGAACTTTAAGTCATTTTACAGACATTAGGTTGTCGAGGTAGGCCCGACATGGCAGGGTGGTTAGGGCGTTCGACTCGTAATCTGAGGGTCGCGGGTTCAAATCCCCTTCACAACAAACACTCTCGCCATTTCAGCCGTGAGGGCGTTATAATGTGATGATCAATCTCACTATTGGTTGGTAAAAGAATAGCCCAAGAGTTGGCGGTGGGTGATGATGACTAGCAGCTGTCTTCCTTATAGTCTCACACTTCTAAATTAGGGACACCAAGCATTGTCAACTCTTGTGTAGCTTTGCGCGAAATTCAGAAAACAAACAGACAAAAACTGTCGAGATATGGTGTAAGTACTTATAGCTAGCCCTCCTACACCTTTTTACATTCAAATAAACAAAACGCCATAAAAATTGTAGTGTGGTGTTTCTTAATTCAGAATAAAAATATATATTGATTTTGCGTAGACTTGTGTGTAAAGCCGTTGTGCTCTATAGTTTTCAATAAACTTTATATTGTCGTACGGAGTCAAATTAAGAAGACATGCACGAAATCGCTGCTGTGAAACCGGCGTCTTATATAATCTCATATTATCTTGTTCTCAGAGAAGTGATTAAAAGTTTTCCACTTGCCTCTAAATGATATTTAGAAACGAATTAATAATGCACGCAATTTAAACGTCTCACTTGTAATGTGCTATTTGGAAGTCGTCTAGGCATGTTTTGAACTAATACATAAAAACATAATTTAAGGTATGTTTAATATTAATCATAGTTTTGATGACTTGTCTAAAAACAGATCATTAACACGGAAATGAAAAAAGTTAGATTTAAGGGCATTTTAGTCATTTCATGAAGTTGTTAATAACAAATTTGGATTTAATTGAAAAAAAGTACAAATTTTCTTTAGCGGTGTATTTTTTTGTTTGAGGCGGAGTTGAAAGGTTCGATGGTTTAATAATCCGTTTTCAAACACATTTGTTTCCTAAACTCGTTAGGCTTACGAATGATAGTGTTGTCGAAAACCAAATCTCCTTAAATGATCTGCTTTCATTAATCATTTCTGCTTCTCTGATTGTAAACTAACATTAGCAGTTATCAGTGTTTGATATAATCTACCGGTAGAGATAAGCTTTATGGGTCTCTTATTGTAAAACACACTATCCTATGCTCTCAGAAACTCAAGTCTCTGTAATGTCGCTTATTCAGAACACACGTTAAGAATAATAGTTTAGTGAAAGATATTTAACACCTTAATAACTATAGAAACAACACGATACTATATTTCTCCCTTGTGATTGTTTGCAGAACTCTTTATTAAAAACAAAACAAACAGAATTCCGTCAGAGATTTTATAAACTTCAAGCAGAAAAATAAAAAAAATCCGAATATATTAATTTTTAGTGAAGAAACCGAGAGCTAATTTATATATTCTTTATCAAGAATACGCGTATTAAGATTATCTCTTACAAAATTGTGGGCAAATAACGTTGATGGGAAATGTTACTGAATTGCTTTTAGGTGCATTTAATTGACGCAAATTTTCTCTCCGTTCGTCTCCCAAGTGAAGAGAAACTACTACTACAACCAATTACATAGCTCTAAATGATACCATAAGTTACATTCTCAATCTAGATTTAGCCAGGTTTTAAAATGACACAGAAATCTGTGTGTGTTTTTCTTATAGCAAAGCAACATTGGGCTATCTGCTGAGTCCACTGAGGTGAATCCAATCCCTGATTTTAGTCTTGTAAATCCGTAGACTTAAATCTGTGTTTGATACGTTATAAATAAAAACTTTGAACGTATATAAGACAGCTGGCACAAGAAATATACTTCAATTAGAGAAAGGTGAAACAGGAATGAATATATGGTAAATATAAAATTACGTAAAATAAATTAACTATCATACGGTTATTTAGTTATTTTCATGAGTTTACTATTTTAATTACTTGTATATTGCTTAATTATCTTCTAAAGAGTAGTGTTCATGTTTTTTATATTAAAATGTATTGTGTATGCTTTACGTTGCTCATTTTAAACTAATACTGCTCAATTTCTGCACAATGTATATAGTTTGTTTATATTAGAATTTCGCGCAAAGCTACACCACGGCTATCTGTGCTAGTCGTACCCAACTTAGCAGTATAAGACTAGAGGGAGGGCAGCTAGTCATCACCACCCACCGCCAACTTTCAGGTTACTCCTTGGACAACCAATAGTGGGACTGACCCTATCATTATAATGCCCTCACGGCTGAGAGAACGAGCATGTTTAGTGTGAAGGGGAATTCGAACTCATTACCCTTATATTACACATCTAGCGCTCCAACCATGTGGCCATGCCGAGCCTGAATGTATATACATAACACAATAATAATGCGGAATAAGTTTCACCATAACGTAAAACGTGCGATATGCAAGAAACTAGTTGCATGTGATGATTTAATTATTAGGTTTCAACAGTAAATCTGCAATACGATTTGTTTTACTTGTGTCACAAGATGAAGTAGCTTTTTCCTTATGGTTTTCCTAATTTTTACACACGACATCTGGCTTTTAGTTTATCAGAATATAGGTAGCTTTATGTGGTTCTACAGAAACGAAAGTCTTAAGTATTATGATGTCAATTTAAAATTAAATTTCAGAAAAAAGCAGGTTAAGTTATTACATAAGATATACACACATCACCACCTAGCTAACGTACTACATTCAGCAACACAGTGAATTAGTACAAATTAAGGTAGAAAATGATTAAGTTATGTTTTTGTCTCAACTCCATCTCCATTAAATTAACTTGCCATCTTAAATACCTATTTCTGTAGATTAAACTGTGTAATAAAGTCTCATTATATGCACCCCTTACTTGTATATACGTAGGAGGTGAACAGAAAGTTTGCTTCCTTCAATATGTTATTAATTTGTTTTATATTTTATTAGATAACAGAAAAATATGCAAAACTATATGTTTTTAGAATACACTCGACGAGACCTGTTCAGCTGTGATCTCAAATCTTAATTTTAACACTGACTTTCGCAAATACCTGAACTTTTAACGATTTTAAATTGTTTGTTTTGAATTTCGCGCAAAGCTACTCGAGGGCTATCTGTGCTAGCCGTCCCTAATTTACCAGTGTAAGACTAGAGAGAAGGCAGCTAGTCATCATCACGCACCGCCAACTCTTGGGCTACTCTTTTACCAACGAATAGTGGGATTGACCGTCACATTATAACGCCCCCACAGCTGAAGGAGCTAGTATGTTTGGTGTGACAGAGATTCGAATCCGCGACCCTCAGATTATGAGTCAAGCGCCTTCACCACCTGGCCATGATCTTAGTTGCATTTTCTAATAAAGAGTGTTGTGCAGTTGTTAGAGTTTTAGACCTTATTCCAATTAGCCTAAAAAATGATCAAACTATGTTTTTCATACAGTTATAAAAGTGTAACGTGTATATAATTATACCTTGGTCTCATGTTCTCTTCCTCCTTATGATTTTCATACAATTATGCCTAGATAACATGTTACTTCTCAACGCACGATCTGCATTCAAGCTTAACAAGATGTCACTATCTTACTCGAAATACGATTTGATTAAATGTCTATATCGACGTCATGGTATTTTAAAAACCACGGTTTGTATACAAGTATTTCTAGGTGTCATGCTAGTTTGGGATTAGAGAATTGGATATACGCGTGTCTAACTTTCGTATTCTTTCCCAACTCGTCACTCACATAAAAATAAATCCACGTGTTATTCTCTCAAGACAATTGGCTTGCATACACGTCTACTAATCAATCTCAGTCGTGTCTCATTATTCAGACACGTTACTCAGGTTTCCTCCATACTCACTATTTATATGTTATCTTAATGAATACATATTAATAGTGGAATTGAACCAAATCCTTGAAGCAAATAGTACTTTCAATCGTTGCAGTGTTTGTTCGTATGCAAATTTCATTATTTTATAAAAATAATATTATTGCGAATTATCAAAACTGCTTATGGAAATGAGGGTATATTATTGCATCAATATGTCATTATAAGACTTATATTAGTGTCTTTAATAAAAGCATTCTATCCAATCTTACTCTTTATAAAAACAAAATAAAAAACATTCTAATAATTTTGTTCATGCCACTCGTTTCTGTATTTCAAACCATTGGTGCCTTTTTCCGTAAGTAAGATTAAGTGATACAATTTACCATTTGAAAATGGCCTTTGGTTCTCTCTGAACAACTAATTAAATTTAAAAGTCTATATAATAATTGCAATATCAATTAAACAATGAATATTTTAGACTAACTATAATATTGCTATTAATGCAAACGTGATTTTTATCATAAATTTTTAGTTCATTTTATGTCTATCTCAGAGAGTATGAAAGAAATATTGCCTATAAATATAAAGAACTTAGGTGCTTTATTTGGTATTCAAGAACGAGCTATAACAAAATAAAATGACACTTTTTCTAATGTTGGTATTTTTGAGCAATTAATTATTTTCGACGTCATTTTATACGCAATGTTGCAAAGTGTGTTTTTCGTATAGCAAAGCCACCAAGGGTTATCTGCTCAGCCCACCGAGGGGAATCGAACCCCTGATTTTAGCGTTGTAAATCCGGAGACATACCGCTGTACTGGCGGGGGGTTATGTTGCAAAGAGTAATGGTTATTCATGCTTTAAGTTGACACGGTCACTTTCTAAAATTGAGTTACTTTGTTAGATAATTAAGTTGTTTAATCAAAGAGAAATATTTCCAAGTTATTCCAACATAATCTTTAATATCTTCAAATGATATATATATTTATTGCCTTATATAGAAAATAATGAAAAATCGTAGTACGTTATTGTTTACAGTACGGACACGATAGGTTTTCGTTTTGCTGAGTGAAGAATGATCGAGTTGGGTTTTCGTTTCTCTAAAGAGAGGATAAATATAATAAATTATAACTTTATGATATAAAGTGTACAAAAAAAGATAATTGATTAGTCTATTGTACAGAAGATGAAGTTACGTCTTTCTGTCTGATATGTATCTGGTTAATATTATATGTAATAAAAATTAGACAAGCGCGACCAGTAAACATTTAGTTACTTTACGCTTTAAAGACTTTTTGAAATTTTATTATGTGATAACCTCAGTGCTTCAGTGCACATGTTATTCTATAAACAACTTACATAACGCGGGTGTGGCATGGCCAAACGCGTAAGGCGTGCGACTCTTAATCTGAGGGTCGCAGATTCGAATCTCTGTCACAACAAACATACTCGCTCTTTCAGCTGTGGGGGCGTTATAATGTGACGGTCAATCCCACTATTCGTTAGTATAAGAGTAGCCCAAGAGTTGGCGGTGGGTGGTGATGACTAGCTGCCTTCCCTCTAGTCTTACACTGTTAAATTAGGGACGGCTAGCACAGCTAGCCCTCGAGTAGCTTTGTGCGAAATTCCAAAACAAACAAACACATACATAACGTGTTTATGGAAAGTTATGTTTAAATATTTGTTCTGGATTTAGATTGCAGATTTTATTGAGTTGTTTTGCAGTTCAAGCACTGTGCTAGTTAAAACAGTAAACACGAACATTTATTCTACTTATTACTTTCATTTTATAATGTATTTGTGTATCAAAATCAAAAACATCAAAAAGCAACGAAACATCAAAAAGTACAGCCCCAAATCTACATGAATGGAAAGCTTCTCCAGACTACTACATCTGCAAAATATTTAGGGCTAACATATGATTCTAAACTTACCTGGACAAAACATGTAAATAACATAAAAACTAAAATTTGGCGAAGAATAACTATGTTAGGAGGCTAACTGGTAAAAATTATAGAACAACACCTGAAAACATCATTAAAATATACAAAACATATATAAGACCAGTAGTAGACTATGCAGCTCATGCATGGATTAAGGTAAGTAAAAAACAACTGCAAATCAAACTACAATCATTACAAAATGATTAACTACAACAGGGTATAGAGTAATACTCTAATACACAAACAATACCACATAGACTTGTACATTGTGCAATAAAATATTTCGATAAAAAGTGGAGAAAAAAATGAGCTGTTATGCAAACTAGACAGGTATTGCATATATGAGTCCTCTCCCAGATTAATTTATACTTTAGATCATTAAGTTAAAATTAAGTATGAAAATCAATAAAAAATAGCAATAAATAAATAAATAAATAAAAATAATATATATTGCCCTGAAAAGGGCCTGAGTTATGTTCATCACTCTGGGCCCTCATGTATTAACTTTAAATAAATTAACAAGTCCACTCTAACAGTGAAAATGAAAGAGGAAGAGGTCTAGTGTACCTGACCCTCCCGAGTATACAAAATTTATATACCCAGATAGAAAGATGAATATAAATGTTTTCGGAATGAAAATGTGAAAAATAATTAGTTCGATTCTGCTTTTGTATGGTTGAATTAAACTAAAAAGTGAATGAAAATAACAGCTGTTAAATAACACTTTAACTTAATAAGAATAATAACATACAGATATATAAAATAACTCTGGCATCACATTATTAAACATAGATTTACTTAGGTTCTTCTATGTTACAGCTTAAATCAAAGTTAATGTATATTAATATCAGCACAATATCATATAACTTTCCATTTAGTAGGTATCAGAGCTTCAAATTGTTTCTGTATTAAAACCATGATTTTAGTGAATTACTAAATAATGTAAAAGACATTTTCAACGTTTGTAATTTCAGTTTACAGCGTCTTCTGGGACTGAAATAAAAGATAGCATATACTGTTACAACTAACCTTAAAATGAATCATTAGAAAATAAGCAAAACATACTTTTACATTTGCGTTTACGCAACGGTACTTATTTTCACTAATTAAATTTTCAAAAAAAATAATTATATTTTATTGCTAAAGAAAGGTATTACATAAAAGATTCTTAAATAATTTTAGAAGACATGCTCTATTTTTCTGCCTACTTGTGAGCTTATCACTTAAAAATTTGGGGTTTCTCTCCTGCAGTGGTTAAGGTATAGTT
Organism: Tachypleus tridentatus; assembly: GCF_004210375.1. Lineage (NCBI taxonomy): Eukaryota > Metazoa > Arthropoda > Merostomata > Xiphosura > Limulidae > Tachypleus > Tachypleus tridentatus. The sequence goes on along the minus strand of NC_134837.1, from coordinate 239,847,537 downwards.
AGCACAGTGTGCAACTTTGCACTTAGCAACAATCTTTTTCTGTCATCCGCATTGCCTGTCTATTTCACGATAAAGATGCTTTCGAAATTAAAAAAATCAAACGCTTAAGCTTTTATTCTTATAAAGTAGGTTATTTTAATGTCTAAAATATCCTTGATAATAAAATTCATTATTTACAAATATCTTTTGTGACGTAATTATTACGTGTGTTTTACTGCGTAAGCCACCTGAAAAGGTCTTCGACAGTTTTGACTGTTAGTTTAAATTAGTTTTTAATCGCAAAACACTGCATTACAAGGGCTGTGTGGAGAAATTTATATGCAAAAACGGCTCGTTTGGGTTGAGAAAATATTTTACATAGAAGAGCGAACAACGTTTCGTCAGTGAACCTGACGATGACCGAAGGAGGTCGAAACGTTGTTCGCTCTTCTATGTAAAATATTTTCTCAACCCAAACGAGCCGTTTTTGCATATAAATTTCTTAACAAGTGGGTTTCTCGACATCACTGATTATTATTTCATCAAGGGCTGTGTGGGTTTGCTGTCCCTAACTGTGGAGTGATAGACGATGGGGAACGCAGAGCTTATCAACACCACCCATCGCCAACACGTAAGCTGGTCTATACCAACAAATTAGGAGGGTTTACTGTTGTGTTATAACGCTCATTTTCCCCATTGATAGGGGAGAATGTTAAGCGAAGGTTTTTGATCCGCATATATCGAGTTTAAAATTCTAACCACCAGATTATGCCGGTCTTATGAGAACCTAATTGTAATATATATGGTTAATGTTTCACCAGATTAAGATTTACATGACAGGGTAATTCCTTTAATTGTTTACATTTTCAAAACTGTTCTTATTTTCAAACTTTGTACACGTGGAATAAAGGAAACAAAATAAAAAAAGCCGGTTTATTACTTGAACCTCTTAATAACAGTGTGAATGACTAAACAATAATGGTATGTCCTTCTAATTTTTAAGATACCAGATCAGAAGCTGAATGCAATGGCGTTGCGATTGCTTGTTAATGTATAGAATTATATATATATATACTTCAATTGTTTGTTTGAAGCTAAGTTAAACGCATAAAATGGGCTATTTGTATTTAGCCCTCCACGAATATCGAAAACCGATTTCTAGCGTTGTAAATTCGCAGACATACAGCTGTTCCATTTAGGGTAGGGGCATATGGGTTAATAATTATAATTATATAAAAAATTTACAATGATACATCATCAGGGGTAGTTCTGCAATTAGAAGAAGAAAACTCTTTTTGAAGCTCATTTTAATCTGAAAAACATATGAAGCAATTATTTTTGACATGACATAAGAGTGTTTTGGTTTATTAACAGCTTAAGAATAATAATATTCCAACATTTGTAAAAGATGCTGTCACATCTCAGATTCAACCTTTTATAATGAGTCCCAGCAATCTTATTCCAATTCACGTTCACTACTTTTACAGATATTATAAAAAATAAATAAATCGTATGAAATGACAAAAGTAGCTCAGCTGTTATAGTAGCATAAAAAGCTGCATCTTAATGAAATCAGTCCCCCACTAGTACAGCGGTAAGTCTACGGATTTACAATGCTAAAATCAGGGGTTTTATTCCCTCGGTCGGCTCAGCATAGAGCTTCGTGTGGCTTTGTTATAAGAAAAACAAACACCCTTAATGAAATCAACGAAAATTACATATACCATAATTTTTATTTTCCATATAAATTCATGTGATGAAAAATATTTTACATCATACTTCGAAAATCTTCATACAAATGATTCTAACACTACTCACACAAATCAATAATACCATGAGCTAATTTTGTCATTTTTATGTTATTTCTGAGAGAATGAAAGTTCTCAATAATAAATGTCTTTAAAGATAGATGAACGAAACTTACCGCCATTTGAAAATAACCTAATTAATTTCTTCCCATTCTTGAGTGTGTGTGTTTTCTTATGGCAAAGAACATTGGGCTATTTTTGTATCCACCGAGGGGAATTGAGCCCTTGATTTTAGCGTTGTAAATCCATAGACTTACCGCTATACCAGCGGGGATAACTTCACGTTATTTACCCCAATAAACAATATTCATAGTTATTGTAAACAACATTCATAGTTATTGTAAATTCTATTATTAAACTTTTCATTAAAGAGCTTTAATTTCATGTTTATATCACTGGCTTCACTATATTAGTTTAAATATGTCTTCACAATATATTTTTCAAACAAATAAGGTCACTCAAATATGCAAGCTTATGTTATTAACATTTATATTCACTGATTTAAATGTTATTTTTTATTAATATGACGGAGAAAGGAGAGTGTCTGAGACTGTAGTGATCGTCAAAAAACTCGTGCTAAGCAAAAGTTAGAAGAACTCTAATCTATAAATATAATCATAAGATACACTTATAACAATTCAGTTCAGTATTTCAAAAATACAGTTAGAATATGTTTATTAAGTTCGAAAAATGAAACGAGCAGCTTTGATATTTTGTGAATAGTCAATGGAAGCAGACACGTGCGAAAACAGTTAGATTAGACAATGGTATTAAGTTGAAAGCAGCTTTGATGTTCTGTGAATAGTCAGTGGTAACAGCCATGTAGGGAAGATTTTTACTTTGCAAAAGGTTAAAAATAAAGGTTAAGATGTAATCATAAGCAGTTCTATTATGAGATATTACACTCACTTTATGTTTGGAATTCCGCTTATCCCAAATACAGTTAGAGTGTATGTGTTTGTGTGTGTTTTCTTATAGCAAAGCCACATAGAGCTATCTGCTGAGCCCATCAAGCTGAATCGAACCCCTAATTTTAGCGTTGTAAATCAGGGAATATACCGCTGTACCAGCGGAGGGCGTACAGTTGGAGAGATATGATGTCCTTAACCACATATTCAACCATATAAAATATAAATATCAAGTTAACTTTTATTAGTTGAGAAACAGTAAAATCCATTGTGTTAAAAAATTACTATATAGAAATACCAGTTTCTTTAGTATTCGTTGTTACACTGGTATAACGTAATTATCATATCTAAAGTTATATGCAATAAACATTAAACTATGATCCAATCGCATTGCTATACGTATAGCATAACCACTCAAGTTCATAGGGTGATACATTATTTTTCATACCAGCCAACCAGTCAATATTCCAGCTACATGTGCTCACTTCTGCATACATTACTGCATTATTGTATATTTTTACTATTATGAAACAGTATAATGAAAAATACGGAACTCTTTTGGAACAAGAGGAAAACCGTATCTTTGTTTGTTTGTTTTTTTTTTTAATTTCGCACAAAGCTACTCGAGGGCTATCTGTGCTAGCCGTCCCTAACTTAGCAGTGTAAGACTAAAGGGAAGGCAGCTAGTCATCACCACCCACCGCCAACTTTTGGGCTACTCTTTTACCAACGAATAGTGGGATTGGCCGTAACTTTATAACGCCTCCACGGCTGAAAGGGCGAGCATGTTTGGCGCGACGGGGATGCGCCGTAAAACCGTATCTAAAGTCTTCTTTGTATGCCAATTATTATAAAATACCCACAATGTGTTGTGGGATTATAAGTATTATTTTATTAAAATTTGAGCCTCACGCAAGAAATTAAACTTTTATTTGTACTATTTTATTTTCATTTGTGTGTTTAACAAGATGTAGAGCAACCAAAAACAACAGAAATCTGGCCCGGCATGACAGGTGGTTTAGACACTCGACTTGCAATCCGAGAGTTGCGGGTTCGAGTCCTCGTCACATCAAACATATTCGCTTTTTCAACGGTGGGGGCGTTATAATGTTACGGTTGGTAATAGAGTAGCCCGAGAGTTAGCGGTAGGTGGTGATGACTAGCTGCCTTCTCTCTAGTCTTACGCTGCTCAGTTAGGGACGGCTAGTACTGATAGCCCTCGTGTAGCTTTGCGAGAAATTCAAACTAACTCAACTGAAATCTACTTCATGTTTAAATTATTTCCATTAAATATATTTGAAAGACTGATAGATTATTTTAAGTAGATAACTTAATTGTGTATTAATTTTCCTATGTTATTCTTTCGCGTGGTGTAACTAAAGTAATTGACAAATATTAATTTAAAATTTCCTTTGACATTTGATAAAAACTTCTAAATATTTTTACCTATGGTCTTTTAATGTTAAAGTTAAACAAATTTAGAGAAGGATCGATGCTAATAAGAGAGACGTTTGATGAACTTTTATGAAATTAATTGATTAATCAACATGCAGCTATTAGTGAAGAAAGTGATCTCTATGTATACATTATGTTAATTTATTGTAACTTTGAATGTGTTATTCTCTCATTGATTACCTTATCACACACATACACACACACCAGCTAAAGGGATTTCGTATGAAATATATAACAATGGCCATCAAGACATTATAATAGATGTGGACACTGAAATCTTTACTGCTACGATAACACGTGTCTTCTAGGACAAATGTGCTTTTTACACATAAGATTGATTTGTTCTGAATTTGTATATAGTGAATCTTATTCTCGGAAAGTTTTCGAGATATTTAAGCATTAAAAGATAAGATTCATCCGGTTACTAACTAATTAGGTTCTGATAAACTAATCCTAAAATTCATTGTATAAGGAAAGTTACTAATCGTTATTATAATACAATACAACTATGCAGTCAGGCATTATTTGTTACTCGGGCAGATAATAAATATTTTAAAGATTGTACTCATTATTTGCTCTGAGCTTGGATTGATAGTAATGTATGCATTTGAATATTTCTATACCATAAAGGAGGTTTGCTTTCAAACCGTTTATGATTAAAAAAAGTATTAAATGTATTAAAAAAGTATTATATGTTTCTTACAGAGTTCTCACAACAACTGTTTTAACCAGTATACACTTTTTTGTGAAACTCAAAGAAGTTTTTGTAAATAAAATTAGATCATGATTAAGTTTTGTGAGATGGTTTAAAAACTGAGCTTTGCAAATAATTCCCCAATTTTAAAGTAACACAATATATATAACGTTTTTCACAACTTTACTTTCGGTGGTATTTTTCCAATTCGAAAACTGTATTTTACTTCCACGTGTTTACTATAATGCATAATATTAAATAACAAGGTAAAAATCTACATTTTCAATTATTTTACTCATAACTTAGCGTTGTTTAGAAGGATAACATTAAACGCCTGATTGTTATTTGAGTTGCGTATTATAACTTTCATATGAAAAACAAGATATTCAAGTAGGGATACCGTTGCTGTGTCTGGATTATCGAATAAGACCTAGAAATATCTTTAACATTTTTTATGAATTTTCCTTTTCATAAACATCAGTTTTTGTCAGTATCTATATCATATAATAATAAAAGGAATGTTAAGCCATAATCAGCGAGTGTGTGTTATAAAGCATTATTTGCAGAAGTGTGAATCCGGTGCCGAAGCCATCTTTTATAATTCAGGAGCCCATCAGCGCTGAAAAGTTAGCACTGCAGATGCTAAACATGAGAACGTGATAACAAAACTATACAGTAAAACGAATATGATGCACAAAAGTTGAATGTAAGATGTAAAAAAATAGGGCATTTTAAAACAGATTTTAGCATTAACCAACAGACAAATATTGACAAATTACTAAAAACAATATTATGCCCGAACGATAGAAAACTTTACTTTTAACTCAAACCTTTTGCCAGTAGTAGTTTAATACAGTTTGACAAAGTGAACAAGTGTAAAACACAAGAGGAAATCCTCAATAGCCGCAGCACCTGAAATTATTTGAAGCAAGATTGTAATAAATTAATCTATGAGACGTTTTATTCCTTTTTATTAGCTATATTTTTGGGCAGTACCATGCTGGTACAGCGGTAAGTTTACGGATTTACAACGCTAAAAATCAATTATTCGATATTCCTAGGTAAACACAGCAGACAGCCCGGTGTGGCTTTGCTTACAGAAAACACACATATTTTTGTACACCAACAATACCAAACGTGGAGACTCGATTAAGTTTCTTTTCCTTATTGACATCTCTACCAGCGTATCCTCAAATTGAAATTCTTTTAGGCAGGATTATAATAAATTAATATATGAGACATTGGCTTTGTCATATACATCAATCAAAACATTTTGACGTCCTAAGTACAAAACTGTAATTATATCTCAAATCGGTCAAGAGATGACGGAACTATGAGCTAAAAGTTTATAATTGAAAAACAAAAACAAAACACTCGGAGGATTTCTATGAGCCGCTACACCACGCCTAAAAATTATGGCAAATATGTATTGGTGAGATAAAACTTTAAAACAATTTTCTGTTATGTTGATTAACTTACTTTAAAAATACCTGCATCGACAAGATAACTTGGTAGAATGAAAAGAAAAAAATCAGTGATTAATATTTTAATTAAAACTATACGTATTTTTATTAAGTTCTGTTTTGACAATGTTTGAAATATACATATATAAACACATACAATAAAGTATTGTACATTGTTGATCTACTTTCGAAAATTTTAAAGTCTTGGAAATTCAGTAAAATTATTGTATTTTGTTTAAAATTACAAAACAAATGAGTCCCTTTATCATTTAGTTATAACTCATAACTGAAAAAAATAATGTAAGTTTGCAGGCTAGAGATAAGCGTGATATATACAATAGTGAAGTGCTTGCATTATGTTATTCAACATTGCTTGTGGCAACAGAAAAAAAACACGATAATATTAACATATTAATTCGTACTAATAATGTTACGTTTTCTGTTTTTCTTTGTTTGTGGTATTTTAAAGTGTTTTAAGTTTGATTCAATAATGTTTTGTGAACAATGACTAAAATATGTACATTTTCCACGGGAGCACTATTATTCTGATTTTATTTTGTATTTTTAGATGCATGTATTAAAAAGTTTAAATAATAAATATAATTTCTATTGTTGGGTTTATCAGCCAATGAACTGCTTTTTTCTGTTAAATTACCTTTGTAAGTACAAAACCTTTGAATATTTTAACTCATTATAATGTTTAAACCTGTCAAAATAGTATTTGAAATTTATATTTAAACATTTTGAATAGAAAACCAATGACAAAAGTTAGATTAGGTTTAAGTTCCTGCTCATATCGTACAGGGTCATAATGAACTATATTACCATTTGATTTTCATGAAAACTCAATGCAAAAAAAAACAAAACGTATAAATGTGTTTTAATAATAACGAACGCAAAAGGTAACTCATTTTAACGGAACGGCTATGTAATAAGAATAATTTAAATGTATTGTAAACCTCGTCTTTTTTAATATAAAAATGTTTATTGTAAAAGAGAGCGCATATAATTTAATATAATATATGTGGAACAAGAGTTAATAATTAGCATAATACGAAATACGTAATGTTTAACAAATGAGTGTATGTTTTCTTGGAGCAAAGTCACATCAGGCTATCTGCTGAGTCCAAAGAGGGGTAACAAATGAGAATATTATGCTACAAATACTTAAACATAGCGAAGGACCTCTCGATTTGCACAAACCACAATCATAGTAACGGATACGTTTATGCTTAAAGTGTAAACTAGAAAGTACTTTGATATCTACTTCGTTTTTGTCTTTATATATTGAAAGCATATTAGATAAAAAAATTTAAATTATGAAGCGAAAATCCGTAGCACAATGAATCACTAAGCATTATCAGCTAATTATTCTTCGGCATCATTTACGAAAGGTTCTTATATTATAATCTCATGCTTTTCTCACAAATTACAGCTCATTTTTCACTTTCAAACATAGCGGAACTGTATATCTGGGTTTTCTTGCCGCCCCATTAAGCTGCGAATAGAACATCTTAATATTCGTTGAAGGCTGCATGCTCATCGTACTAATAATACAAAGTGTAATTTTCCAATAGTTTTGTGGGCGATTATTGATCAATACTATACACCATCTCAGCCAAGGATATCAAACCACGCTGGAATTCAGGTTTACTCTGATTTATTTTGTTCTAAATATTAATTAACAACTTTGAACCTAATTCGTCACTAAATATCTGAGACTATTTATACATATGTAAATTAATAACAGTAAATTATGACATTTAACACTCATAAGGCTTAATAACAAATGAACAATTAATACACTTATGTACTAGACAATACTTAGTATTTGTTTATTCACGTTGCTGATTAATTACAATTTTCCCAAGTTTCAAGATATGACTTCAGATTTAAAATATACTGTGTATATGTAATTTTTATTTCTAGGATGTATCATATAATAAAAACATAGTTTATTCTTACTATTTCTTTGTGCACAAAGATCAGATAAAATTTCAGAACTTTCGCGCAAAGCTCTCTCTAATTTAAAACTGATAGAACAGAAAAAAGGCAGCTAGTCGACAGAACTCACTGTAAAACTGAGTTACTCCAACTTGACCAAATGGTTGGAATTAGCTGGCCCTCTTATAACGTGCTACGGCTTTAAAGTACAGAAAATAGGTAGTTGGAAAAAGCGCCGAACCACTAACTCTAACAATCGCAGTCCAAGCATTATATCCACTAGACCATTCTTAAACTCACGCGAAATGTTCTCTATCAAGTGAAATCATCACACATAATTTACTCCAGAGAGCTAAGCAATATTATCAGCAGAAACATATCAATATTACCATTTTTATGTCTTTGGTATTTATAAATCTTAGTTAAGCATTATTATGATTATTATGTAAATACGGAAAGAGTTGAGGTATATATATTGTAGTTCTGAATTTAAGACATTTTGTAATTGAACTGACAGTGTAAAATAAACGTTTATTGTTGAGAATAAACCTGCACAAAAACATCTCTTATGTGCCATTTGCAGGTATCAAATCCCAACTATTACTGTTATAGCTATATAGTTTATGGCTGAGTAATCAGAGAACAATAATTATAAGAGGAAATTAATTATTTTCTCGTCTCCTAAAATATCTGTGGTTTCAGGCGTCTGCATAAAAACACCCGTGCTAATATTACTATGTTTCATAATTATTCTTATTCAAATTTATGTTTATATAATTAATTCGGGTGATATCAGTTAAGTTACATTATTGAAATATTAGTTCCAAATTACACTGCGTAAAATTCTCTTTCGGTAAATACCACTACTTTATATCCTCCAAATAAGTAGTCTTTAAGAGATAGTCTCATGAAGAGCAACTAACTGTGGTGAGAGAAAAAAAAGATACTGATAAACGTATTTATTGTAAGTGCAACCAAACAAAAAAAACTTGAAGATGTAATACAGATTGTTTTTGTTACGGAAAGCAATTTAACGTAAGTAGGATTTTATTTTATTTTACTACCCATTTCTTCTAATACTGTTGACAAATATTAAAATATAGATTAAGCAAACACATTATCATAAGTCTGTAGATTTTTTAAACAAATAACCGTCTACGTTTACCATTTATGTTTGTTTAAGGTGAAACATGAAACTACATAATGGGTTATCTATGCGCTGCCCACCACACGTATCAAAACCCGATTTCTAGCGTTGTAATTTCGCAGACAAATCGCTGTGCCACAAGGGAATTCTTACCATTTGTACTACAAAAAGGAACAATTTATATGAAAAGCATTCTTTTGAATCTATTTTGAAATTCCCCTTCCCCCAGTAACCAAGCTGTATGTTTCCAGACTTAAAACGCTAGAAAAACTTTCTTTTTATTATAAAGTAAAATTTCAACTCAAAAGCTATATGATGAATTGTATGTAGCAAATATACATTATTCGTAAATATTGTACTAATTAAACACAGAATGTATTTTGCCGGTGTGTTTCAAGTGAAACAGCCCAAGTAAAATCTGATTTAATAAAATATATTCTTTGCCCTCTTAAAGAGCGTAGAATTTTCTGTATTGAAACATGTTTCTCAACTTGAGGAACAAATTCTTAAGGATTGAATTAGAAAAAGAAATTTCTAGAAAGAAAACCTGTGTAGTATCTTAAAATGTCAAACATTTATGAAATTGGTTAAATTATTCTGGTTGTTGACGTTCAGACGGTGAAACAAGTAGCATTCCTAGTTGGATGTATGGCGAATAATCAATGCTTCAGAAATCTTTATAGGTGATTTTAATACAAAATACACCCAAATTGGACATAGCAAAATATCCTCCACTTTCGTTCTAAAAAGTGAAAATAAATTTAGTTCAATCTCTAAAGCACCCAAACTGTGTTTTTAATTATAACAATATATTTTTTTAGAAAAAATGAGTACTTATATTCTGAATGTTAGATTTTATCTTATAATTTAAGTTATAAAAAAACGCTCATTATCCACATTATATTCTAGGTCTTCTAACGCTAGAATTCAAAGTATGATTCCAGTTACAAATACAACGAAGATATCCTATTCTGCAGAATTCCTGTATAACATAAAAAGAAAGAAAATAATCATACCATACTAGGTAGTTTTTTTCCTTAGAGTTTTCGAACGATTCATTTTCGTGTTGTATAAATATTTGAAAATGCTATTTATTTTTTCACAACTGTACAATTGGTTTCCCCTGGTAATTGTTTTTACTATATATTTGAAACATTCATAAAACTGCTAACGGTAGAAAGTTAGCTTTAAGTAAACTTTGGTACAGTGACTCCTATGTGTATATTTCATGTTAATTTTCATAAAAAAATGTTCACTTATATATTCCTACAAAAATACTGAGTGTTAAAAAATTGAAAAGACAGCGGATATTTTGCAGTTTCAAGAACTGATTTAAAATGTTTCATTTATCTCACAGTGGTTTTGACGGCTTATAGTATTATGTTTCGCTAAAAAGTGCATTGTAGAGCTTTGGCATAAACGGAAAACAAATAAATATATCATTAAAATATAGTTATTATAATTCCATTAAAATCTGACATTTGATAAACTTTATATGAAAGTAGTGAACATCCTCCGTAAATAAATGATAATTTCCAGATATTTCTCTTCACAAATTATCCTTACCAAAGTATTCAGAACCATGACGCCCATTTCTAGATAATTAGTATTAAAAAAGCATTGTGAAATCAAGAGTTCTTGGATCCGAAAGTGTCAGCTGTTATTGAAGCGTTTGTCAGATAGTTTGGTGTAAATTTTCTGAAGTATTGATTATGAAAGATATGCGCTACTATTAGTTTTCTTTGGTAGAAAATTTCGGTTTCATGTGTCAGCACGCGATAAAACCACTGCTGTATTTTAAGAGAAACGTATAAATACATTTACTACTTTTGCGTTTCTAACTTCGTGTGATGTAGGTTGATAATCTTATGGGTAGTGTTTCCATGTAGCACATGTATTTGACAGTGAATTTTTTAAAAAATGTTTCAGCACATTAATTCCACAGAAAGTTCGCTCTATTGTTTTAATATGTTGTTGGTTATAATACAGTTAATGATATGGCAGAAAAAAATATGTATTACATTATTAGAGATCTCAACTTTCAGAACAAATTAATTTTAAAAATATAAAATTCGTCAAAAAATTTGTTAGGCATAAATACTTTATCACAAATACTGTTAAAATGTGATTTAATATTTTTGAATTTAGTGTTTCTATACACAAATAATATATAATTATTACAATTATTTAAGAGTGAGTTTAGGTTTTTTAACTTATTGTTAAGCCTTGTAAAATGCTGCTATACATTTAGTGCAATAATAATAATAATGACTAATTGTTTCTGGCTTTATTAAAACTTAACGATTTCAGATAACTTCTTTGTTTTAAAAGATATTCTTACCTTTCTTGTTGTAATTATTTAATAATGTTTGGAGTACATAGGAGATTAACACAACACTAAAACAATTTTGACTTACCTTAGTCAAAACATCTGTTCCCCGAAATAATTGTATCACTAAGTGTTCGACTTTACAAACGTTTTTCTATATCAATTTTAGGTAATATTATCATCTTTTTCTTAAATTTAATGAAACTTAAGTAACGTAACTTCACTAGGATATACATATACTGTACCTTGCAAAAGTATTCACCAATAAAATCGCACTTTGATGACTTACAAATAATGTAATTTTTTTCATTGAACCTGTTTTTGTTCAAACCTGTTATTTGTGAGAAAGGTTGAATGTCAATAAAACCTCCAAAGAAAACACATAAATTGAAATTTGCTGATTGTATAAGTATTTAAGTCTCTATATAAGTACTTGGTGGAAGCAACTTTGGGAGAAATTACTGCTCTGAGTCTTTTTCATAATAGAATGGTGTAGTTTTTGCCCATTCTTTCTAGGGCAAAATTAAACTTATTAAACTAACTACAATTTTAGTAATTAGCATTATTACAATTTTAATAAGTTCTGTAGGGATCTACAGGGATAGGTTACTACTTTTAGGTTTTGTCATAACTTTTCTATTAGATCTATGTCAGGACTTTGACTGGGCCACTCCATAATATTCAGTTTCTTCCTTTAAAACTAATAATTTGTGTCTTTAACCTTGACTTTCAGGTCATCATCCTGATAAAATGTAAATTTTGCGACAGTTTTAGATGAAATTAAGATTAACTCTGAAATTAGTCTATACTTTGCATCATATATTTTCTCATAAATCATGATAGCTTTCATGTCCCTGCTGATAGAAAGCATCCCCATAGCATGATATTGACAATACCATGTTTAACAGTTGGGATAATGTTGACAGAGTGATGCATTGTGTTAGGCTTGCAACAGACATAACGCTTTGAATTTAGTACAAAAAGCTCAAGTTTAGTCTCGTTTGAACACAAATTTCTGTTGTCTGTCTGAAGTACATACGAGAGCTAAGATGTTTATTTTTCACTAATGCTTTCCATTTTGCCTCTCGCCAATACATGCCAGCTTTGTGTGGAGACCGAGATATTGTCGATATATAAAACTCCTCAGATTGAAAGTGCGGGTAGTGACTAGATGGTATGAAGCACAATCACTTCCTAATGATGGACTTGGCCCTTGTCAAAGAGAAAATCAGCTACTATGAAATTTTCTTTAACCTTTTCTGATCTGTGCTTCTCTAATACTTTATCCCCGACTTGTTTCTAAAGCTCCTTTGTCTTCACGGTTGGTTTGTGTTATCACTAAGAGTTGTGGCTTGAACAGATGTATTTACTCTGATGTCAAGTTAAACTATTCTGATTATACACAGACAGAGACAATTACACTAAGTTTGTGACCTATCAAACTAATCTTGTGAACCTGAATCGATTTAGAGTTGCCGTAGAAAAGGAGTTGAATATTTATGTAATTGAGAATATTTTTATTCAAAATCTAGTATACTTACATAATATTAGCGCTTGTTTTAGCTTTTCTTTTATTAAGATGTGTAGCTTCTGTTAGTCCCATTTTTTATGATTCAAGGTCAGATGGCAACGAAATGTGAAAACGTTGCAGAAGAGAAACTTTTGAAATGTGATTACAAATGAAAATAAAATAAAATGGTTTTCAAGCAGTTTATTACTAGTATTTACAGTGATATATCGAGGTACTTTAATATTTATCATAGCTTGGGAAGGCAGTTAATGTGTGGTATATTTTCTGTTCAGGTAATTCCAAAATGTTCTTTAAACGTTTAATGGTCCTTAAACAACGGTAACAAAATCAAGTGTCGTTCAGGTAAATCGTTGAAAGAGCTCAACGTACTTTACAATTACAATTATAATTACATTTACATAATAGTTACATTTCGTTTAAGCGTATACTTTATTTTTTAAATTTTAACCAAGTAATATGAAAATTAGTCACTCGAAAACACATTTCAATCTGAGCTCACTATGTTCTTTAATATAAAACGCTCGCTCTAAGTATCTGTTCTGTGGAACATTTCGTGATATTATTACAGAAATACTGTTGTACACAATTTTCCAACTGCCCAATACACTACTAGACTCCGAATGTATTTTAAAGGCTAAAAGTAGTAGTCTTATTGTATCTTTAGTACATATTATTTCTTCTCTTTTTGGTAAGATTTAAATGTATAAAAACTATTCGAGCTCTTAATGGGTGTTATGTATCTTCAGACATCTTTTTATTTACTTTATTCCTGAGACAACATTAATCTTCCCACAATTAAGACTAACTTTATTCTATTCGTCCCTTTCTCCAAAATGAAATGAAAGTCACTGATAACATCATTATCATTTGTTATTGTAAATAAATCATTTACATAAATATGGAATTTTATTCCATATCAAATTAACATACAATGAACGTCTCTGTATTCTGTTGTATAGTGTCACAGTAAGAGTATTTATGAATACATGTGTATATATACATACACACTTAAATTATATCTTTTCTATAATTTTGATGAGCTATTTTGGAATGGATTCATTGTAAATTTACTCTTATAAGAAGATAATAAAATATTTGGAATATTCAGTTAAATTGGATTATTTCAGAATAGCCGACCAGAGGAACAGTGGTATATTTACGGACACTCAGTTTTCGATACCCATAGCCTATTACTTAAAGTTTTGCTTAATGTTAAACAAAAACTCTCGTAATAAATGGGTATGATCGACCAAATATGAGGTTCGATAAAGTGTAGGTTTGTTTCTCTTTGAAATTCGAGTAAGATCGTTAAACAGAAAGAGTCAGAGCACATAAAAGTACAATAAACAATCTTCATCAGGAACACAGAAGCAGAGTATAAGACAAGATAATGGCAAGCAAGTGTTTGTCATATGAGTAGGATGCTAAAAAGAATGAAAGATAAGGTGTAACGAAACTGTAACCAATTCAGTGTGAGATACTCTGTCAGTTACTACAAGAAAAAAACGACAACTAAATGCTAAACTAAAACCTTCCAGGTTAAGGCATCCAAAATCTAATTTGAAATTGACGCTAAAGCTAAAACTCCTGATAAGGTCTGACAGCAAAATAAAACAGAATCTCAAATTTAAATTTTTACAAACATTTTACAAAACTAGTCTAACAGATAAGATACTGTCCCTTAGATTATAGACAGAAACATAAGCAAAGCTTGAATGCTTAACGACATTAAAATTACTTATGTGACTTCAGTTAACTCTCACTAAAGTATAAGGGTGATGAATCTTCGGGCCATTACCTGATCTAACAATAGAAAAGACTGTTGTACATATCGGAAAATCAAAAGTCATGTTTCCTATATGTTTTTATTTTTCTGTGAAATAATGCATTTAATAGCTAATGAGAGTATTACTGGTCATGTGCAAATAGACTGGGAATAATTCCAGTTGTTTATTTGAGAGGTATTCTACATCTAAAATAAACAAATAAAAATTAGGAGAAAAATGTTTAACTAAGAAAATACCAAATATATGGAAATGTTCCATACCACGTTTCTAACACCTAATTCTTGTCAGGCCTTTTCAGCATATCTAAATTCACCAAGAAATTAAAACGATATATACTTATCCTACTAAAACGTGTGTGTGTTTCTTACAGCAAAGCCATACTAGATTATCTGCTGTGTATACCAAGAGGAATCAAACCCCTATTTTAGCGTTGTAAATCCGAAGACTTACCGCTGTCCCAGTGGGGAACTAGCAAAACATATTCCCAAAAATAAAGATATGTACACACACACACAAGTAAAAGGGACTTTACTATACATGATAAAATAAAAATGAGTAACAATATTTACAAATGATTTAGGATAAGGAAACCGAAACAACATTCCATGCCACTAGAAACAAAAGAAAAATTAAAGCATCCTTTAGGAAAGAAAAATGGCCCTGCTTGGTCAGGTGGTTAAGGTACTCGACTCGTAATCTGAGGGTCGCGGGTTTGAATCCCCGTCACACCAAACATGTTCGCCCTTTCAGCTGTGGGGACGTTAAAATGCGACGATTAATCCCACTATTCGTTGGTAAAAGAGAGGTCTGATAGTTGGCTGTGGGTGGAGATGACTAGCTACTTCCCTTTCAGTTTTACACTGCAAAATTAGGGACGAATTTAAATACAAAGGGCATTTAATCATTGAAACGCCTATAACCTTTTCGAGGAGTTACTTAAGAATAATAAACCAAAGAATCCAGAAACACTCTTGAGCATTTTTAAAGTACACATTAACATAAGTTCCTTAAAAGTTACAGAACAAGAAACACATAGAGAAATAAACAATAAAACAGCTCTTTAAAGCTAGCTTACTTCGATAATAATAAGCTTATTAGGTAGTGAACATAATAGAAATATACATATTTAAAATATAAGGATAAACCTAGCATACTTAACAACTGTCATATTAAGATACCATTAAAAAAAGCAAATTACACACATACACACACATGGGTAGTTAATATAACAATTTACATTAAAATGACAGAACAAACGTATGTGGTAAAACTAATTGTTACTTTCTTATTCTCTGTAGATAACTCCTGCTCAGATCACGTGGGATATTGATGTAACAGTGCACATCGTACTCGAGCGATAAAAACAACTAATTTCTTCACTGATATAGAGAAGATAGTATTTAGGTGTTAAGATTTACTTATGTTAAATGAAAATGTCCAATTGCGTGGTTTGTACTAGAGTAGATATAGGGTTTGCTGATGATTAAGAAATGTTATATCTAGACAGTTACATAGAATCTCAGGTGAAGTGGTTAATTAATTGATAAATCCAGGAAAACCTGAATATCGGATATCCTAATGGAAGTATTAACACTTTTTTTTTCGTGTTACAACACATCAAGTTTGGTATCGTTTTATATTGTCTCCAATCTCTTTATTTATTAGTTTGAACTTAATCAGTTTAGCATGACTTCATATGTTTTGCTGCCAATCTTCCTTTTGTAAAGCATATCTGTCTAATGCTCTTTACAGAAGTCAATTGAATCTGACAAATTACAATAAGCCACTCTCTATGAGTGAAGAAACTCAAAGTCTTTTATAAGCTAAAAGTATTGTTACCTGAATTGATATTTATTTTGTCTCTACATTTTATATCAATACATGTTCAAACCCACTTTGGCAAAATACAACAGTCAACTGTTATTGCGCTTTTACTATCCGTATGGATCATTGGAACACAGTATCACCTTACACAAATCCATCAACTCACTCTAGCTAATATTATAGAAACGTAAATTACAAACAATTCTAATAAAACGTGACCTATTCCATCAATTAATATGTACAGCCATCCTATTAATTTTCTATGATTGTACAAGGAGGAACTATGAATGCTAAATTGCACAGGTGAGAATTTCTCTTAAGTACTCTAAGGTCTCTTCCAGAGAAGTACCTTTTCTACCCAGTAGAGAACGATCATTTTGTTGTCAAACATCATTCATTAGCATGGAAAACATGGGTTACAATGCCTTTCTGCTATTTTTAACTCCTTATAACATCTATAATTTGGGAAAGTGTTGATGTTCCAGGCATTAATATATAACAACGAGTGATCTTAAGCAGTAATAATCGAGCGATAGTTCACAAACTGTTAATGACATATTTTGCCCAACAATAACACTCAATACCATCAAAAGGAATAGTTATATAACCTTTTCAGTTATCAATTTGCAGCCATGTAACTATTTGATTTGTTTATAGATCAAGAATAAATATTAGAGCTTAGTTCAAACAATGTACGTGGAGCATCATGTGGTAGTTTCAAAAAAATTGATTTCTGTTTCCTTTCAATCACTGAATGTACAAACATCGACTGTGCTAACTGTTAATTGTATACTTAACTTCAACTATAAGATTCAGAAAGACATCATCGACATCTTAACAGCTATGAGGGTTTTCTAGAACCTCTTCAGGTACTTCTTTTTCCGAGTTGAGGAATGATTTCATGATCCTTTACCTTGTCAGCAGAGCTGAGATGCTTAGAAATAGTACCCTATCTTTTACTGGTTAATCACCACCAAACTCTGATTCCAGGTCAAACAAAGACAGTAGAATTATCTTTAATGTAGAGTCACAGTTTGACATTGTTTTATTACTTATAAAAGTTATGTGAATGCCAAGTATCATACGTCGGCTTGTAATAAGTGTATACCTATCAAAGTGGATACATGCTTTTTATGTTAGTGCTTTACGTACCACAACCATACCTAGCTTTCATATTAAAAAGTCCTTTCCTTGGCAGTTTTGTCACAACATCGTTTCTACCATATGGTGACCTTTTGTATTTCGTTTAGAATGTCTAATACCCAAGCTGACAAAATATGGTAGGCTGGTAAGTAATCCGTATCATTTCACAACATTTCACAATGAAATTGTGAAAAAAACACTTGTTCAGTAGACATTTCATGATTTAGCCATTCAACATAAGCTTAAATGAGGTGCACTAAATGATGAGCCACATGTTCTGGTAACTTCATTTCACGGCCAAGTATACCATAGTAGGAAAACAAGCTGTTAGCCTCTTTTCTGTAGCATGATATCTAGCCATGTCATACAAAAGTTATCATCTCATTAGGTTTTGTTAGAATTATTAAACATTGCAAGTAAGCGCTTGATAATCTGAATTACTTTCTATTTTACATTACCTGATTGTAGGAAATAAAGAGAAGTGCACTTCTTAGCCACATCCAACATAAAGAATGGATTGCTTTTGTAATTAGTTCCATTATCTATTCGAATCTCGCAATATGTGTCAAGTCAAGCTATTTGTTACTCTGGCAAAACATTAACAACACACTTTGCTGGAAGTTCAACTAATATATAACCCTTATAATCAGTGTGATCAGTACATACCAATAGCCTTACTTTGTCTCAATGATAGAACTGACGATATTCAAGGATATTATCTGATAAGAAGAACCAAAAATTCTTTACGAGAGTTTGTTCTGTCTAAGCTTTTTCTTTCCTCATGATTGTACACACGATGTGGTAATAGCTTTAGTGCTGAAAGACATGCCTCAAATAAGGTCAGAAGTACAACCATTGAAGTGACACCCTGGTGACCTCTAGTCTTTAAATCACAAATTATGGATATGTCCTCTCAGCGGTAATATAGGTTAGGAATAACATTACAAAAACTGATAAGAAATATTAATAAGCTATTGCACACCTGCAACTGTTTATACAAGTGCCAAAGCTGTATATCACTATGATACATTAGCTTTGGTTGTCCACATCACTTTTAGGACTGTTATTTGCTTTATCCAGTGCTTTGGTATTCAGTCATTAATTTAATTAAATTCCATAAAGTATAGCTCAACGCCATGAAAGCTGAAATTGATTTTAATTTAACATACTGTCTTGGATCAGAATAGTCAACAAATATTCAGGGTTTCATCTTGTGACAAAATCGTTTGTCCGCATTTTGATGCTACGATCTGAGATAATGCGAAACATACTTCCGATACACTTTCATTCCTTACACATTTTTAAAATACATGATAATCTTTAGTGATGTGTGATCGATCCAAATAGTGCATTTTATGTCGTACAAATAGTATTCATAAAGTAGTTTGTTGTTTTACAAAAAATACAACCTCAAGTAGTAGCTCACCATTGACCCTTCATGACACCAGGTCACAGGTCATTAAGAACCTATACTTACTTCATCAAGAAGACATCTTATAGTGCTTTCAAGTATTCTATATCTTTTACATGAGCCCATTATTTAACCTCTAAGTAAATATTCACGAGTTAATCCACAAATGGCACTTCACATGTCTCTCATCTTCTTTTGACTGATGGTTGTATTGGCCAGAGAGGTTCTGTCCTCTGGTTGGCAGATTTTGTTTTAATCGTATAGAGTTTCGAACAATTCAGACAATGCATTATTCAACTTCTCTCTGTCATCCTGGCTGAACTTTACATTGAGTGTCAATCGCAGTGGTGAACTGTGTGCTTTATATGATATAAATTATTCTATACCTCACATATTCTGACTAGTGGAAAATTATGGCTTCACTAAATTCAAATCTTTACAAATTTACTATAGTATGGAAGAGCACAAATGCATACTTTCTGAGAAAATACTATTGTAACAATATCCATTGTCACCTTACCAAAATTTCTCTTCCCTACCTGCTCTCTAGTATCTTCAGTTACACTGATTTTCCCCAAGTAAAATAAGTAAGATCTATTAAAGAGGGTATCGATAAAAACTAAAGTACAGAAAACGAGTTTGTTGTTTCTTTATAAACTTCAACTAAGTTTACCACAAAGAAGGAGGTAGTACATAGTAACTGAATACAACATAATACAAGAGCAAGTGTTTGTTATGTAGTGCGGAACTGAGGAGAGAAATATTATGTAAAAAAGCTACTAAAAGGAGAAAAAAACTGAAAATTAAAAAAATCTTAGGTTAAAAAATAACAAACCCATATTCAAAACTGATCTATTTCTAAAAATCACAGAAAGACCTGATATTAACATAAACAAAACATAAAATTGAAATTATTAGAAAAATATCTAATAATATGCTTAACAGTTCAAAGTGGAATTTTAAAAAAATACGATAATATAGGCAAAGCTAAGATGCTCATGGAATTTACATTACTTAGTAACTTTAAAAAACTATCTATCGAGCATAAGGACAGAAAAAAATATCGCTTCTACGTAAGTTGTAAATGGGAGAAAGTCCCTATGAAAATATAATTAAAGCGCTGGTGATGACTAATGGTCAAAGTTAAGATTAGCGTCACTTAACCAAAACCAACTTGACTGCGTAACATTCTAAAAGTTTTAACCCCCATGTCTATCTATTGGCACTGGACACTATCTATATAACAACAAAATAGAAGGCTGAGGATGAAGCCGGATCACTGGTTCTTTTGTCTGGCTGGGACAACATGGAGCATCACGGCCAGGATACTAGTAGATTGAAACTTTACGGAAACCAGGAAGTCTCTATTCTTTTGGCACAAGTTCTACAGATAAGGATGGATGCGAGTGTACTACATATATATGGCCATATCGCTTGATCAATATCTATTTCGTGGTCATGACTGAGCGCTATGGTTGCCTTTAGTCTACACTGGCTTTCTACTGAAATGCAAATTGGTCGATCTTTGTATTTGAATCAGGTTTAAATAAAGGATCTAACCAGTACTGAGGGGAACAATTATTATGTGATCAAAAGCCCAATAACAGTTGTGATAGCCATAACACCCAATGACTCTAACCTTCAGTCTTCCAAGTAGCCTTAATGGTTTCCATCTCAGCTGAAGAAAGGGATGAAACTTCAGGAGAGACGGAGGTCAATAGCCTGAGTCATCGGATGATGCGCTACTACCACCAGAAGACTGTAACAAATGCGCTCACACTATAGAAACTTTGGTACCAAAGGAATAAGTTTGTTGATTTCCCTAAAAAAATAGTATTAATCTCATTATTAACAACATGTACTTTCTTTGAAAACAGGCACAAAGCTACAAAATGGGCTATCTATGCTCTGCCCATCACAGATATCGAAACTCAGTTTTTAGAGGTGCGAGTCCGCAGACATACAGTTGTGTCACTAGGAGACAACAACAGAGTGAAATTTTTTCTGTTCTCTTTAAAGCACCATATCTAAGTGTGCAGCAAAATTCTTCACTATAATATTTATTCTATTTCAATTTAACAGCCCGAATATATACAATCAAACAAAATATTGTCGAGATATTTGCTACCAAAGAAAAGCAATTATGGTATTACCATTTTACTCATATTACCAAGAACGGTAAATTTCAACTTTATAAAAGTTGATTTGCTCTTAAAAACAGATTTTTCCGTAATTCAGTTATGCATAGTTCGAAAATAATACTAATTTTTTTCTATCACGTAAGGATTTTTTATAAATCGGGAAGACAAAACTTTTACTTATATTTTTATTTCGTCTGTCGCAATGAACATTCTTTCATTATTATCTTTGAGTTTTATAATAATTGACAAGCCTCTCGAGTAGTGACTGATCTACAGAAATCGCTAGCCAGTGGTTGACAACATATAATCCAATTTCAATAGAAATGATTCACATACGTAAAATTAGATATGACTTTCTTTTTTAGAAAAAAATGTACTGGAGAAAAATGGATTCAGCATGAAGGAATTAATGTAGAACATCTAAATTCTTTGAGACAATAAAACCATCGCTGGTCTGTGGCACTGAGGTTGATTCTCTTTGTTTTCTTATGAAAATCAATTTACTTTTTCCAACGAAAATTAAAATTGACTTTTCTGTTTCAATGAGAATTCAAAATGTTGTTTGTTGTTGTTGTTTGAATTTCGCGCAAAGCTACACGAGGGCTATCTGCGCTAGCCCTCCCTAATTAACAGTGTAAGACTAGAGGGAAGACAGCTTGTCACCACCGCCAACTCTTGGGCCACTTTTTTACCAACAAATAGTGGGATTGATCATCACATTATAACGCCCCAAGACTAAAAGAGCGAGCATGTTTGGTGTGACGGGGATTCGAACATGCGACCCACAGGTGACGAGTCGAATGCCCTAACCACCTGGCCATGTCGGGCCAACTCAAAATGTAGTCGCTCTTTCACGTATTGTGGCAGTTAAAGCATAACTAAGAATTTAAACAGTATTACTACTTTCAACATGGAATGAATATTGAGTGTTATAACAATACTTGCTTACTTTAAAGGGAATATATTCAGAAAGACCTTAATATCCCTAACAGTATACAGTGGCAATGCTCAATTTGCACTGTATTGCAAAGCGCACAAAACAAAACGAAACTAGTGGACACGATGTTTAATTTCGATCATTGCAGATCATAAGATTAAATGTCCACTGTTGCAGTGAAACTGCTCTGAGCTAATTAAATTGGTGCGAATGTTTCTGTCTCTACGTCTGCGTAAGCTAAGTCACTTGATTAAGTTTATAGAATTTGTATTTATATCACATGCTCATTACATATGCCTGTGGACGAAAGGGGGAAAAATTGACCAAGCGAATTACTCACAATAAATAAAGGATTAACATAGAGTGTTTGAACAAGTCTAAGAATGAATAGGATTATAAAATTCCTATATCATGTTTCTATAACAAAAATTTTTAAATGCTTCCAAATAACTCAAAAACTCGCAAGTCACTAGTATTTGAGAATTAAGTACAAAATGAAAAAACAACAGAATTCAACCACTTTAACAAGGTCATACACACACAATAGTTATATCAAACTGTAAAGAAAAAATACAGCCTCCTTATTCCCCGTGTACTTAATGTGCACTTGTTTCAAAGATAACCATTGTCAAAGGTCGTATCATTATAACCATTAAATGTAGTGAAATATGTACTAATAATTAATCTTCTTCACAACAGAATTTTTTATTTTTTAAAAAAGTTGTTATAATATCTAACACTTAACTAGTATGAAAGAAATTTATATATATATATATATAAATATATAATGGAGTGTACTGAGAGTTATTTTGACTATAAATAGAAAGGTGAACTTTAGTTCACTAAGTCGCGTAACAACTCCTTATGTTAGCGAAATGTTACACCAAACACACTAAAACGTTTAGACTGATATTAAGCTGAACTTGATATTTGGATAAAATATGTTTGGAGGTGTAGTAAAATACATGATATCTTATTCTATAATTTGGGAAAGTGTTGATGTTCTAGGCATTAATATGCAACAACGAGACATCAGTTTGAAGAAGACATGTTACTGTTCTTATAAAGATTGGTAACCACAAGTTTTCAATGTACCAGTTTCAAAAAGTCATATTATTGTTCTTATTAAGACTGTTTATGGCATATGACTGTGAAATTAAACAGAAATGTGTTATAAAAATACAAACATACGATCAATATTTTTATCTACAACATCAAATATTGTAATGTTACAGTATATATCATTATTAATCCCTTATATCAAAACGTAAGTACACCCAACATATCGTTGTATGTGTCTTTTAGTTTTAACAGTTTACCTATCATGTGCGTTATTCAAGAGTTTTCTTGTGGTCCTTTGAAGGTATAGCACGTACGTTTACCTGGTGCACTCCCACACTTAAGTAGACAAAGAACTTTTAGTTCAATGTAAGAGACAGTCTCAAGGCATTGTGCCGCTGCGGACTTTGTTTTTTGTTGTCGTTCTTGTGCCCCCCTCCAAAGGCAAAATGTTATTTTCTTGAAAAATGTAATAAAAAAAGTAGACATCTCAAAGAATTGTAAGCAGTAGTAAGTACAGGAGAGGTAGGTGGCTACACAGTATTAATATCTTGTATGTACTGTGCTAATATTATTTGATACGTTAACAATCTTCGTGTAAGAACACTTTGTCTATAATAAACATAATTATTGTTTAGAGATTAAAATCATCACACTTTGCATTTACATCATTTCTTTGTTCTTCCATAGTAAAGTAAGATTAATTATACTGTATAAATGTAAAATTGGCTTAGCTATTTATTTAGAAAAAGGAGGAAACCACGATAAATACTAAGCCAACCAACAGAGAACATGCGTACGTAAAATCTACTTTATACTTTAAACGAAAACAGTGCCTCTAAAATAAACTTCAAAACAATTCGTAAATTTATCTAAATAACAATACTTCTTTGATTTCATTGAATTTCGCGCAAAGATACACGAGGGCTATCTGCGCTAGCCGTCTCTAATTTAGCAGTGTAAGACTAGAAAAAAGGCAGCTAGTTATCACCACTCACCACCAACTCTTGGGGTATTCTTTTACCAACGAATAGTGGGATGGACCGTAACAATATAACGTTCCAACGGCTGAAAAGGCGAGCATGTTTGGTGCGACGGGGTTTCGAAACAGCGACCCACAGATTAGGAGTCGCACGCCTTAACCACCTGGCCATGGCGGACCCACAGTACTTTTACCAAAGACAAGATACTAGAATCTTTAGTATCCTTTTAAATATGAAAGAATTAAACAAAACACTTATCGTAACTAATTAAAATGAATGGGTTTTATTTGAATCAAACTACTGTTAAGTTGTGTCGTATATAAATTATTTTTTACTTGTTCTACTCAAGTTGAAAATGTCATTTATGACGTTTTTGAACTCAGCTTACATCATACAAGAGACCTGAGCAGTTATACGTTACTCTATTGGTTTATAAACATCAGGTTAAACTAGAGATAATACTATAATTATTACAGAGAAAAAAGGTTAAAGCAAAATTTGAGGGTAAATAATCTTAAAATAGTTTTTATATGTCGTACGTGAAAGTATGTAGCGTTTTAATACCCGTAGTTAACAAGTATAATGACAAAAAATCTAGAAATAAATACTAAGACAAAGAACATTTGGAACATAATGTAAACTGCACAGTGCTTCGGGCCTCATATGGTAAATAAATAAAAAAATATAATTAGTTTCCAGCCATTTCGAGATTATATGAAATTATTGAGGTATTTCTCAATATATTTCTAAGCTAATGAAAACCAAAAACAAACTGAAACAAAAATAACTTAAAATAAAAAACGCTGCACTAATTAAAAGATCCCAGGGTTATACCTGTGATGTGGAATATAAAATGTACCCTAGGTTTTGGAGGTGACTGCGGAAGTAGGGCACACATTGCGGTGAGGATACAAGGTCTATCAGTCTTAACGTCCATTCGCCAGTCTCACATAACGAAATAAAATAAAGTAAAGGAATAGCAATATGAATAACAAATAAAGCAAAATAAATTAAGAGAGTGAGATGTGGGTGCTCAAGCCTAAAACATCCTGCATTTACATCATCCTTCACTGTCTGAAATTATGGAGGAAAATATGTCTACTTAATAAACACGTAAACTCACAGGTGACTTCTCTTTAAAGTAAAAAGGAAAAATAATTGAAAAATAAAAAAGAATTAAACCCGTACTTTCTGCTATCAACAGTTTTGAAACATGTGTGAAACTTTGCACATTCACTGCTGAACATCCAAAGTTTGCAAAGGAGAATTCCACGCTCACTTGGTGAAGTTTAACGTCACTCAACGTCAATAACGAGTATGCCCCCCGTTAGCATCAATAACTGCTTGGCATCTCCTGCCCATGAAAGCGATCAGATGACGAATCACATCCTGTGGAATGGCTGTCCACTCAGCCTGCAAATCTGCTGCAAGCTGAGGTAGAGTCTGCGGTTGAGGTTGTCGCCGTCGCAGACGTCGGTCCAACTCGTCCCAAAGATGTTCGATTGGGTTTAAATCTGGTGATCTGAAGGGCCATGGAAGAACGTTGATGTTGTGGTGTCTCAAGAAGACAGTGGTGAGTCGGGCTGTGTGAGGACTGGCGTTGTCATGTTGAAAAACGTCGTTGACGTTCACCATGATGGGTTGCATATGGGGCCTAAGTATTTCGTAGACGGTTGCATACGGTCTGATCTGAAATCCTACGCAGCCCTGGTATGGTTGAGGCAGTAGACGTTGCAGTGGTGGTCCTATCCCGAAGGTGACGTAACCGGATGTTGCGATCTTGTGCGGGCGTGGTCACACGAGGTCTGACAGATCGTGGACGGTTACGAGTTGATCCATGTTCTTGGTGACAATTCCATAGCCTTGTGATGGTGGACATTCACAGCTCTGGCAACATCTGATCGAGATTCGTCTGCTTCCAAGCGACCAATGGCGTTGTTGCGTTGTGCTTCAGTCAGTCTTGGCGTAACTGTATTGCGTGTCGGTGGCTTAACACTGAGCTGTGGAAACCGAGAACCCGTCACTCTTATAGGGATTTTACACATGTTGCACTTGCAGAACATGCAGATCTCTCAAACAAGTTTATTGGACACGCATGCGTTTTGGCGAAAAATCCGATGTTTTCCTCCGTTTTCAAAGTGCATAACTTTTATTGTCATTTTGGTGTGATAATCAGTGCCTTAACACGTGTAACATCACATACTCTGAGCTTGTAACGTTATTACATATATTTCTCTTTAAAATAACAAAAATATCCCTTTTGCGTTTCTTGTTTTGAAGAATATAGATTTTCCATTTTAAATTTCAATTAAAATAACTAGAAAACAATTTTAGCGGTTTTTTGTATAATTAATTTAATTTTCCTATTTTGTATATAAAGATGTACAGAAACCATTGTTGTTTTGAAAAACAATCATATTGATAGATAAGATTTATTTTTCTTTTTATATTGTCAACTTAATCTATAATTATTATTACATATATTCTTTAATCTTGACATAAAAGACAGTATTGCACATCGCAGATTCTCATTAGATTTTATATTAAACTATCAAAATATTTTATTAGTTCAAGAGAAATGCAAAGGGGACGTTGTGATGGAACAGGATGTAATTACTGATATAAAAACTATTTACAACGACAAAGAGAGCGAATAACAGCAATTATTACGGTGCAAATGCCTTTTCCAAGCTTGTGAGCATGATTAGTTAGTTCGGCTTTCTATAAGACGTTACTGTTAGATCTATTTCGTTTTTGCACTTGGTCAGGTGGTTAAGGCGCTCGAATCGTAATTTGAGGGTCGCGGGTTCAAATCCGCGTTACACCAAGCATGTTAGCCATTTTAGCCGTAGGGGCGTTATAATATGACAGTCAATCACACTATTCGTTGGTAAAAGAGTAGCCCAATAGTTGGCTGTGGGTGGTGATAAATAAGTGCCTTCTCTCTAGTCTTACACTACTAAATTAGAGACGGCTAATGCAGATAGCCTTTGCGCGAAATTCAAAACAAATAAACATTATTTTTACACGCCCCCCAGTGGCACAGCGGAATGAGTGTAGACTCACATACTAAAAACAGCGTTTAGATACCCATGGAGGGCAAAGCACAGACAGTCCATTGTGTAGCTTTGTATTTAATTCCAAATAATCAACCAGTCAATTATTTTTTACATAATTATTTTCAAGATAAGAGTCAGCCGTTCAACATTATGTTATGCTTGATTATTATTATTTTTTCTGATCTGCCTTTTTAGTTAGCCAATTACTCGAGAAAATGGCGTTCACATAGAATATTACAGAAATATTTTGAGAAAAGATGATGCTATTCTTGTAACTTCCAAATTAGCTTTAGTACAAATAAAATAGTTTCGAATGAGTGTTCTAAATGCGAATTACTCATAATAAAAAAAGGATTAACACATAATGTTTGAACAAGTCTAAAAGTCAATACTATTACAAAATTGCTATTCCATATTTCTATGAGAACATATTTAGATATTTTCAAATTATTCAAAAACTCGCAAGTCACTAGTATTTGAAAATTAAGTGTTAAATGACAAAATAAACCAACCACTTTAACAATGCCAGACAACCGATAAATCTTTTGCTCCTGGAATTAACTCCAGGAACGTTCTTTAAAATTCTACCACCTCTTACACTCGAGATTCGCATTTGTGTTTGCGCTCGATCTATACTTACAATTTAATGCGTTAAAGCAAGTCCAATATCATGTTTTGGCACTAATTGATACTTATAAATGAATGTCAAATAAGAAATATATATATATATTTGTAAGAAGTAGTTTTCTGTTTTTTAATAATCGGCACGTTTTATCGTGGAAACAAAAACGTAACCGCTTTTATTCATAATATAGTAGTATTTGACAAACACATATAACTGAAACTGAAATATTAACCACGTATCTGTTTTTAGTGAGCAACCACTGCCTCAAAATTGTTACTTATGAGACGTTTTGATTACTTTTAGTGCAGTTGGAGAAATAAGGCCAAACAAAAGTGCTTTTACCACAATGCTTTCTTTGCCTGCTATAAATGAGACTAGCCATATATTCACGTCATAGTCATAAAACATGTTATATTTTGTTTAATGTCACAGCAAATGCATGTTTAATTTCTCATAAACTTTTAACATTATCAAAAATATAAAACTCCAATAACACCTTTTATATGCATTATATAGGTATAAAAAATATAACCTTAACACTCTACTACACTGTGAAACAAATGATACAGAACGTCAATCAGAAATATAATATAATATCCCAACTAGATTTTATATTATATTAAAATATAATTTATGATTTTAACCTTCATAATGTTAACATCCTTATAACTGTATCGAAACATAGATTAATATTTCTAAACTTATTTCCATTTCTGCTTGATATGATACTCAATGCAACAGGAAAAATAACGAGCTTGTACATGAGAAAATATATAATTTTGTTTGTTTTTTGAATTTCATGCAAACCTACACGAGGGTTATCTGCGCTAGCCGTCTCTAATTTGGAAGAGTAAGACTAGAGAGAAGGTAACTAGTCATCACCACCCACCGCCAACTTTTGGGCTACTTTTCTACCAACGAATAGTGGAATTTACTGACACGTATATAGCACCCCTACTGCTGAAAGAGAAAGCATATTTGGTGTGAGGTGGATCCAAACCTGCGACCCTCAGATTAGGAGTCGAGCGGCCCCAAACCATTTGGCCACGCCGGGCCAAAAAAAGTATATGGAGGGAATATGCTTACTATCACACTAAATGGACGTAGTGAATAGAAGCAAATTAAATAATACAAACTATGAAAGAAAGAAATGGAAGAGAAACTATTCCTAATTACACAGTCCTTCAGAAAGGTTTAACTTTTTTGTAGGATATATGGCTTGCATCCTTTTAAAAATAGTACAGTAATATTTAATTATATTTATACAAAGTAGTGAATAATATTGAACTGATGAGTGTAAACAATGAATTGTGAGATCAGAAAAAATAGATTGTATTAGATATAGTACTTTAGACCACTCTAGAAATAGCAAAAAATTTGCTGTATTACATTTTGTTGTGCATTACAAGAAATGTCGTAGACACTGACATGTTATACGGATATACTTAAACGAAGTAAGAAAAACGATTGAAATTTTCTAGAATTTATGATTCATTAAATTAGGTCCAATTATGTGTTAAAATCAATATGGGAAAATTATACGCTCAAAAACATTTGATAACAGTTCTAAGTGTAGCCTAATTAACTCCAAAAGAAGCTGAAATTTGACAAACTAAAATTCAATGATTTCCAATAATATAATAACGTAATATCTACCTTTTGAGCTGAACTACTAAAAAAATCAATCACAGTTGTATCACACCTAACGAAATGATGTAACTGGTCATCGGCTTAATATTAAATCATTTCATTGGATATTTGTACAGTTTTCTGTGACTACATGTGTAATGAATTTGACTGGCTCTATTTCACAATATTGTTTCTTAAGTAATGTTGAAGTTAATAACAAAACTTCTGTTCAGAAAATATACAACAATGCAACTGGAAACAAAATAATAAGAATAGAATTAGATTAATAATGAGTCCTAAATACAATGTGGAATAGAAATAGAATCAGAAAAAATAAAGGCGAACTGTGAAAATGATCCTCGTTTGGTAATTGTATTTTTTTTACTAATCATGTCCGACAACTAACTGTTAGAGAACCACTTATATTACTAACAGTTTAATGATTGCCCAACATCAGTTGTTTCCGATTATTCCATGTATGTTTTCAGAAGAAAAAATTAAATCACAGTTCTCACTAAAGTTAGCTTAACTCCACTCTTGGTGGAAGCTGTCTCTGCTATAACAAACTTTGCTAAACCTGCAGGTTTTTGCAACACATTGTTTGTTTCTTTGTGAATTTAATGCAAAGCTACATGAAGGCTATCTGCGCTAGTTAGTTATCACTACCCACCTCCAACTCTTGGGCTACACTTTTACCAACGAATAGTGGGATTGACCATAACACCATAACACCCCCACAGCTGAAAGGTCGTGCATCTTTTCTTTGATGGGGTTTCGAGCTCTCGACCCTCATATTACGAATTCAGCATCCTAACCATCTGGTCATGCCGGGCCTCTACAGCACATAGACCAGTTCTCTGACAATGAGAACCAAAATTTAATATATGACGGATGTAGGGGTTGTTGACAAATGTACACGTATTACTGCCAAACACGATGTAACTAGTCAGCTGTCTAATGCTTTAATAATTTTTAACATCAGGTTATTTATGTTAATCATAACTTATAAGTGATAAAATTTGATTAAAATTACTAACTCATTACGTAGGCTAACGGTGTACTATTAATTTACGAAAACAAATTGAGCATCTTTGCCTGAGCATATGCATGTTTTTATTTGCTTTAAAACCTAATTGGATTATTAGTAAACAGGCGTTTTGAAAGCACTTGTATTCGAGAACTAAAATATTTTTATAATATTTATTATAAGAATTCACTACATCTGATATGTACAATTTTAAGTAAACATTCCTTGCGAGTGTTTGTTTCTTTTTTAATTAAGCACAAAGCTGCACAATGGACTATCTGTGACCTGCCCACCACGGTGATCTAAACCCGGTTTTTAGCGTTATAAGTTCACATACATAATGCTGTTCTACTGTGGGGTCCTCTCGAGAACTCAGGGCACAGACCTTTAAGGACATTTCTTTGCAGACTTAACACACAAGGAGTTATTTTACGTTTAAATAGGTTTGGTAAAAGATCTTCGTAGATGAATATTTTCAAGAAGAACACCCAGTTGTATAACGTGTTTCATAATGTCACATTTTAACATGGATGCATGACGGTATTTATATTAAACTCAAATTACTTTAGAATAATGTGTAAAATTTTGAAAAAAAGTAATTGTTTAAAAGCCGAATGTTGGATATAGATAAAAACATTCGTTTTACAATTTATATTTATGGTCCTTGTAAGTAAAAGTTATTAAGTACTAAATGAGACTAAGGACAGTTAAACCAATGGTATGCACAACATATTTATTAAATAGTTTACTTCCGGACTCAATGCTAGATCATTTATAAACATTTTGCCTTTTCAATGCTTTTTAAAAAAGTTCTGTAGCAGATGTATGGCTCGAAACTAGATATTAGAAATTATTTAATTTATAGAAAATTTAACTTCTTTTCTCTTAATCCTTTATTTCACTACTATTGAATCTCTTAACGTTTTATTTATTGCTTTAAGACATAATTTTATTTTCTTAAATTATTTGTTTGTTTGTTTTCATTTTTGAGCTATTTTAAACCATTTGGCCACAGATATCCAATAACTGTCACAGAGATATAAAACAAGAAAATATACTTAAAATTATTTGTCAGTATCCATTTCTCTAATCACAACTGACTTGCAAGATGATCAATTCATGACAAATACAACATACACTTTCTCTTAAGCCACCCAGTGTTCACTTTATTATATAATCGAATTAATCATTTTCAATCACAGTGAAAAAAGAGATTATACCCATTTTACTTTAATACAACACTTTCGAGTTCATCCAATTACACAGAGATACATTAGGTTTCTAATACGTTTCACCCAAAAGTTGAAATAATTAAAGCAGTGAATGTTGAATTTCATAATAAAAGTAATTCTAAACGTCTAACCTGCTACAATTTTTAATACTTCAAATATCTGAAGAGTTATCAGTCTTCCAATTTGACCTTTGGAATATAAACAACTTAAAGAAGATAACATAGAATTAATTTATTTAATTAATCATTTTAAGATAAGTTTGTCATCTGGTAGTAACTGGTTAAAACCTGTATGGGGGCTTATATAATTATCTGAAATATATATGTGTGTATATATATAAATATAATGACTTAGTTCAAGACGTTCATTTAAATATATGCAAATGTTTAATGCAGGTTATTAAATGGAGTAAAGAAAAATTTTGTATTATCTAATTTATTATTAATATTAAAGCGATTTTACATTCAATTACTCATAATTTGTCTTCTGTGATATAATAATCACTTTTGCTTTATTTTCCATTTGGAATCCAACAACTAAGAATTTCTAAAGTAATCTAATTTTGCGCTTTAAGCAAGTGTTCATTAGAATACGATTCATAAGTTAGGTTAATGGGAAAGTAATTGTCTATTTGTTAAATTATAAGCATGTCCAGTTGACATAGATTTGAGCTAATGGTTTATATGTCAAACAAAAAGAGTTAAAACGTTAAAAATAATTCATTTTGAAAACAGTTGTTCATAAAATAATATGCCTTTTTCCAAAACTGTTATCCTCGTGTTTTTATATTTTCTTTCCTCAATTATGTGTACATCATTGAGTAAAAACAAGCAAGTCTTAATTTTATTCTACATTTTAACAGTATTAAATTTCATTCCAATATTCATATTGTTTTGCAAAATATTCGAACGATTTTCATTAGTATAAATAAACATGGTATTCCGGAACTAGTTGATCAAAGTGCAGAGTAAACTGTACCTCTCTTGAACTTAGACTTCAAAATTCAACATTTTTGGAATACTAAATGATGTTGTTTTGAGTTAAGCACAAAGCTACGCAATGGACTATCTGTGCTCTGCCCACTACGGGTATCGAAACCCGGATCTTAGCATTGTAGGTACGCACACATATTGCTGAGCCACTGGATGACAATTTTGGAATACTAAACTAATTTATTATATCTGGTATTGTGCGACTGTATAACGTGAGGAACTTAATAGTAACCTACGGCACTTTTCATTACTTTACCTATCATCAGGTAACATAGGTATAGGTTTGTTGTTTTTTTTCTCACAGTGACTACAAAGCAAGTTCACACTAACAGTAAATTTGCATTATTCTTCAATTTGTTCGAGATGTATTGATATTGGAGTTAGTCTAACACCGTTGAATATTTAAAATTTTAGGATATAATCGTTTCCATCCAAAACTAAACTGTGAAAAACGTTTTGGTAATTTTGGGGAAAAAAAAACATTAAGGAAAATATTATATTTATAAAATTTATAACTTCCGTACGAAACCATTTCTTTTTAACGTTCTTTGTGTGTGTGTGGATGTTTTATTTTTTTCTTATAGCAAAGCCACATCGGGCTATCTACTGAATTTACCGAGGGGAGTCGCACCCCTGATTTTAGCATTGGAAATCCGTAGACTTATCGCTGTATCAGCGGGGGACTTTCAACGTTCTAACACACTTTGTAGCAGTCACTATTAGTTCTTGTACTGAGAACTCTGTTGATGATTCAGTGGTGAAACGTTTACTAAAATATATTTTATGCTATTATTATTTGGAGAATAAAAGATTTTTTTCTGAATTCCTTATTACTCAATGGGGTTCATGACTTGTGTCATTTATGTAATTGAATTACTGCGCAATTGGTGCTAAAATACAGCCTTTTTCTTTTTCAAACAGAGAAAATAAATAATTTTTCTATTCCAAGTTTTTTTAAGGCTTCATTTTTTTGCGTTTTTAGAATACTATAGCAAAAACGAATAATAGTAAACAAATAGTAAATATTATGTTCTCTATAGTTTTATAGTTTAGGAAAATTGATTGGAATACACTGTAACCACACACGCACGATAACTTCCAATAAAATAACATTTATTAAAATAGTATCTGTCATCTTAAACTTCTCTACACTACTCTTTCAAAAAAGTTATTATCAACATTTTATAATTGTACAAGAACTAGAGAAGAAAAGAATAGAACAAAATAGAAACGTTTCTTTGATATACGTGTAATATTTGTTGGTATTTTCAATTTGAAAATATATCAATAGCGGTAGAAATGTTAAAGTACTTCCAAAAATAGATAATAGAAGAGAGAAATGTAATAAATTTAAGCGATTAAACTTTTCGCCTCATAAGACCGTAAAATAATATCTATGAACCAATTAAGGTGCCTTGCCAGTGAATTTGATTCATTTCCATGAATAACTAAAACTAAATCTCATAAGAGTCAGAATGGATTAAATCCTCAGTTACTCATACAATTATTAAATTCATTTTCGGTCATAATCCTATTAATATCTTACGAGGATGGTTAGTTTAGGTTCATTTGTTTTCAAATGTAAAGCTGTACAATGGTTTTGTTCAACGCATTAAGAGAACTCTGAATTTTAGCGTCACAAGCACCTGAAGCTTAACATTGAGTCACCATGGAACATCTAGTTTAAAAAAGTTAGGCCATCATTATTTCCTAGCTCAAGCTAACAACTGATACTAATTTCTATAAATGTCAAAAAGTATTAAAAATAAATAATAATACTGGAACTGTTTAAAGTACTGTATCTCTTAACATAAATTAATATAACTTTAAAGAAAAAACATGTAATTACTAGGTGATATAACGTATCATAGATTCCTTGGAAAAAAAAATGAAAAAAAAACCGGTGTAAAAGTAAAGAAAAAACACAGTGTGATAATTAAAAGAAGTTTCGCCAAGAAAAGCAAATACAGTAAGTAAAATTATGTTAAAATTTTGTTATAGATCTTTGAAACAGTGTTTCGTGTTTGACTGTTTTCAGTTAATTAACATACACATTTTATATCAAATAATAATTATTATACTAACCATAAGTACTCTTAATAACAATAAACAACAATCCATTTTGAAAGAAATGGCCACCGGAGATCAGTGTACGCCACCATAACATCTTTATATTCCCCCAAATAAAGATTTTTACCAGATGTGATAAAAAGAAAAAAAATATGTGCCACCGTCGGTATCTTAAAATTTCTTTTGTGAATTATTTTACTGCAGAATTAACTTTTACACTCTACTATTTATTATACCAACTTTATATTGGAATACTACAGCTTGTTAGATCTAATAATTACACTGGGGAAACATATTTCTTTTTCTTTACCATAAGAAACTGTTTCCAGCTAATATAAGAACACTAATTATAAAAATAATATTAAAAATCACCAATTATTTCTACTTTCTAAGTTACGACTGATTTATTCCAAATATTTTTAGATGTGCTAAAATAAACAATTTTGTCTTTAATAACTTTATTTTTCATTGTTTGTTTGTAGTTATGATAAAAAGATGCACAGTGGATTGTCTATGCTTTGCCTATCACGGGCAATGAAACCTAATTTCTAGTGTTGTAAGTTCAGAGATATACCGCTGTACCACTGGGGGCCGAAGATAATGGGTTATCTGTTTTCTGCCTGTCCCCTGCTAGTACAGCGGTATGTCTCCGGATTTACAACGCTAAAAGAAGGGGTTTGATTCTCCTCGGTGGGCTCAGCAGATAGCCCCATGTGGCTTTGCTATAAGAAAAAACACACACACACTGTTTACTGCAGGTACTGAAACTCGGTTTCTAGCAGTATAAGTCAGCAGACATGACTTATTCAATCTAAATTCCATTTAAGAATGTTCAAAAACAATATACAATATCAGTTTTAAAAAGTAATGAATATAATTAGATTATATACTGTAAATGTGGGTGGTTTCTTACAGCAAAGCCACATCGGGCTATTTGCTAAGCTCACCGAAAGGAATCATACTCCCTGATTTTAGTGTTGTAAATCGGTAGACTTACTGCTGTACCAGCGGGTGGCATGCTGTAAATGCATTCAGGTTATGATCATATTTTTTATGACGGTATTATTTTTTTATTTTCTTTAGAAAATATCTGCTTGACTTATTGCTTCATAAATAAATGAGCCTATAAATATGTGGAGACTGGTATTCCAACTAGTATATCGACATATAAGTGTGTGTGCATCGCACCAAGTGATCTCAATATGCTATATATTACAAACATTAATGAATAAAAAATATTCGTTCTTCTAGCAGCAATAACACTTGTCGTTAAGAAGGAACAGTAATCTCACATAATTGCAAAATTCCACGGTCCTTGAGGCCAATGTTCCATTGAAGAAATAAATATCTAGAGGGAACTTTATAGTTCAATACACTTGGATCATTTGTAAAGAAGCCTGAATGGTAAATGGAAGTGCTTCTTTAGTGATATTCTGGACTTCATTTTCCTGTAGTTCTAGGCCATATCATCAATCATCACAGAAAGATGTTTTTTTTTTTTTTTAAATTACGAGATGAATGTGATAACTTTTCTGTTTCACAAGTTGCTGTGGTACTGAAAGACCATCCCCATGAGGTATTGGTTTCATTTCAAATGCAGTATATAATGTATTACTTAGTTGTGCATAAATACCTAGTACTTTTAGCCATACAAAAAGTAGCAGTCAGTTAAATTATCTTCCCATGTCATGGGTACTGCAAATGGCATACTTACTATCTTTTCATTTAGTTATTGTGTCAAGCCAGATGTGTAAAGTCTACAACATAAAATGTGGATCCCAATGTTTTTCTTGATCACCCATTTTACATAAAAGTAATGGTAGTAAGTTACCTTTACCTTTGCCTCCACTGGTACAGCGGCAAGTCTACGGATTTACAACGCTGTCCTATTCACCGCGATGGACTAAGGAGAGAGCCAAATGTGGTTTTACTGTAAGAAGACAAACAAACAAACCTTTACCTTGTATGTGATTTTATCCTTCGTAAAAATGTAATGTATTTTCCACAAATGTAGCAGAATTTAAATTTTCGAACTGAGAAAATTCAGAATTTTAAAGAAATTTCAAAATATATATAAGAATTTATGTTTACCAAAGTAAAGTTTAGAATATTCGTTTTGACTATGCAAGGAGTTAGGCGAAGTAACCAACTGAGTGACTTAGAAGCAGCTGAGAGAAAGATGTCTGATTCAATCGATGGACTTCTCGAAAGTTCTAGCAAACTGAGCATGTGAGGGTTTTGTATTCTTGGAAAGAACAGGTGAGTGTGGGAATACAAAAAAGTGGTGCAATTCGCTACAATTATATCGAGAATAAACAGCATATATGAACAATATATTTGGAATTATACACAAGTACAACTCAGCCAATGTTTGAAATTATCGAAAATGTATTCCAAATAAACACAAGTTTACAGCATAAAACTATTGTAATAAATTTATTGCATGATGTGTCATATAGTATTGATAGTATAATGAAATATTATTAGGTTGTCCAGATATAAATGTCGTTTTTGAACTGTGAAGTTTGGAAAGTATAAACCAGTGTTGTAAAACATACTTTAATTAAAGTAAGCACCATTTGCTTCAACACACTTTTGCCAACGTGTGACAATGTTGTTTATACCTCTGTTTTAGAAATAAAACTTTTTATGGTTAATGAGCTCCCTGGAGGCTTCTTTTGTAGCTGCCTGGTTTTGAAAGCATTTATTGTTCAAAAAGTTCTTAAAGCGCTTCAAAAAAATCTGTCTGGGGAATAAGGTGATGAGGCAGAACCTCGTTTCCCATTTTGTTCAATTTTTTAAGTGTCATCCTTGACAGGTCTCATAACGCCTATTTTGCTGATCTTCAGTCAGCTCATGTGGAACCCAGTTATACGATTTTTCGCTTCTCCAATTGCACTCAGGTGGTTGGAAATGTTTGATTTGCTTGTGCCTAGCTTTTTTGCAAGCTCACGTACTGCTGTGCGAGGGTCTGTCTCAACTGCTTCCCTTAATGTGTTTTAATCTAAAGATGGCTTCCTTCCATGACCTTCGTGGTCTTTAAGACTTTCATCTCCTTGTCGAAACCTTTGAAACCAACGCTGAAACTGTACGTTCAGTAACAGATCCAAAGCCGAACGCCTGGTTAATGTTTCGTGTAGTTTCGGTAACTCTTCGTCCAAGTTTAAAGTTGCAGGGTAAAATCAGAAGAAAGTCTTTCTTCTCCATGCTACCTTGTGGGTTGCGAAATTTACTTTGAGTAGAGTTGAAACAGAAAACAATTAATACATCTAGTAAGCGACAAATGTTGGATTAAACTAACCAACCAACGATAAGTAACTCAATATTCAGCTTCTAAATATCATCGTGAGAATTCCGACATTTATTTCTGGACAAACTAATACAATAGCTCAACATCAAGAGGTGATGGACAGATTTTGACTTCGATCTATTTAATCACCATCTTTAAATTACTAAAAGTCAACAAATCACTTATGTTTTCTTCAGTAGCAATTTCTTTCCACTGTTATTCTTATTTTATATGATTGGAAACTATTCCGATATA
The DNA here is from genome assembly GCF_004210375.1 of Tachypleus tridentatus. Classification (NCBI taxonomy): domain Eukaryota; kingdom Metazoa; phylum Arthropoda; class Merostomata; order Xiphosura; family Limulidae; genus Tachypleus; species Tachypleus tridentatus. Next base: position 239,808,816 of record NC_134837.1, on the reverse strand, counting down.
ACCATCTGTGAAGCAAAATTCAAGATTATGTAAATAACTAATACAAATCATACACAGATACATATCTGTGTAAGTATGTTAGTACTGTTTGTCGTATGTCCATGTAATGACTTCACAGGATTTGGATGAATCTTCACCAAAAGTGGTATGGAGGTTCATTATGCCTATGGGAACAAATTTTTAGTTTCGCGCTTTGTGTTTTTGTGCTTTTTATGAACACTTTTACCATTTTTACTATTACGCATAAAAGAAGCAACTTTTCATGTCCTAAGATAATTTCTCATTAATCATAAATGTGCATAAATTTCGTTCATGGAACAGGTATTCCAGCTAGTATATCTATGATACATATAATTGTGTCTGTGGGTATATATTGCAGCAAATTATCTCTATGTGCTATATGTTTCACAACATCAATGAATAAAAGATATTCATTCCTCTAGCAGCATTTGCTTTTCTCGTTCAGTCCAAGGATATATGTTGTTAAAAGTATTATAATATTAGATGTACTTTAATTTAAAAAAAATAACTTACTTTGATTTTACAGAACTAAAATCATTGAAGAAACGAGTTGCAAGCGAAAAAATAAAACTTAGTCATTTGCGATGCTAAACTCGTGGTTTGGAATACCCTCGGTGGAGTCAACAGATAGCCTTGTGTGGCTTTGCTATAAGAAAATACACACACTCTAGTGTTAGACCACATGATAAAACATGAAAATTAATAAACATTTATAATTTATGAAATAAATCAATATTATGCCAATAACAATTGAAGCCAATTACATATTAAAACAATAACTGAAAGTTATTTTAAAAAATACAAATTAAAATAGTACCACAGTCATATCTACTTGTGTATTGTTTAATATTAGTATATATCATGAAAAAAAACAACAATACACAAGCAGACATGACTGTTGTACTCCTTTGAACTTGTGTTGCGTTTGAGCTTTGTAATTTCTTATTCAATATGACATATAATAATATTTCAAGTAACTTTACCAAATGTTCATGGAATAAAATATCAGTTGTCGAATTATGATTCACATCAACTTGCAATATATATTCAATAGTATACACGTAGCTACTAATATAAAACTATCATCCATACATTTCATAGCATATGTACATATTAATTATGTTAACTACAGTTCTGATTTTCTCTTTTCGACCTATTGTTCTATAGCGTGATTTAATTCAAAAAAGCTTTTGCGCAGTGATTAGAGCTTAAGTTGTCCGTTACGTGATTTTCTAGCAACTAAAAATCTCAAAAGTTCATAGAATATAAACGAGAATTGTATTACAAAAAGCCAAGACGATACTTAACTGCTCAGAATTTTGAAAACATTTTTTGTCCTATGTGAAAACATACTTCCATACATTGCTGTTATAATTTTGATGTTTGGCTATGTGCTTCGGAGGTCATTTTTGAACATACCTTTTTGTTACTTTTATAGATATAAATCCATGTGAATTTTACTTTTTTATTTCCTAGGAAGTTTCTCACATAAGTTACAATGTATCGCTGTGTTCTTGAGTAATTTCCGATAACAAGCTGTTTGAAACTCTTTATCACATCCTGTGTGCTGTTTGTGGCAACTAACTAATCGTGAAGTATTCTGTTTTGTCTTTGATTTTCCTCATAAAATCCCGCTTGCCATTATTTTATAGATATTGTTCCAAACAGCAGGTATTTCTTTCTTATAAACTTTAAAATTTTGTGGTATTTTATAATCGTGAAATAGAGAATTTCGTATCAAAAGTCATTTAATGTAACTGTCCCTGAAGGATTACTTTCAGCCAACTGCACTTAAACTGTATTGCAATAAGAGCTTAAGGGTTTTAAACTTCCTCAATCACAAGCAACTGGGATTACTAGTGAAAACTGAAGAACTGTATACGCAATATACTGAGACAAATTGTGATTAATTCTTTGAGCAACTTTAGGAAAATTTTTACAATTAAACAAATAAAGTTCTTGCAAACACGTTTAATTACGCTTAATTTTATCGTTACATAGACTTTCAAAAGGACAATATTCTTTAAAATATTACCTAAAATCGTAACTTACAATTTAAATAATACAACCTTTATTTTAAATGTCGTTTCTATTATGTTAAGCGTAATTCTCTTTGAAAATATGAAAATAAAATATAATCCCTAACACAAATTTTTAGTGTTCTGTGGTTTTTGTTATTTCTATCCTGTTTTATTAGTGATCATAAAAATATTAAGCTTTCATTTTTTCAAAAGTATTATTTACGTTAAAAGTAATGCTTGTTCATAGCTTTAGTGTTTTCTTCCACATAATCTGTTTCTTAAAGATAGAATTACAGCTACGAAATTATAATTTAATCTAACTTTCAAAATAAGAATTTAAAGCTTGTTTTTTTTATAACTTACAACAAACCACATTCTAAACATTATAGTGTCACAGCCTTTTACGTATCAGCAAGAGAGATGTAAAAATTAAATCCTGTTTTATACGACATACCTATTATTGTTGATTTGTAAAACCAGGAAACTGAACTAATATAATGCTCTCAGTTTTGTTCTGTCTTGATAATAAAGTGATAGCTGCGAGGAGTATAATGTTCAATAATGCACTGTCTTCCCATAAAATATTGTACGTTAATGGTTAAAGATAAACCTTGAAAGTTGTAAACTATTTAATCGTTCTGATTGATTGATTTGAAATATGCCCTTAATCTATTGATTAGAATGTGAAGCTATTTTTGATGAAAACATTTTTTTCATAAATGAAACACCTATCTGTTATTAAGAAAGAAACTGTATGACTTTTACATTCGTCCAATATCAACTTACTACATCTAAGATGAACATTTATACAGCTGTAAGCTGAAATCTTTCACTTCGAGACAAACAAAACATTCCACAGATATAAAAGTGTGCAATGTTTTGCTGCCTCCTCTTATTAGTAATGTCATATTTTCTGTAACATTCAAACAGTAAATGTAACTAGATTTTTAGTTACATACCTAATTATATGCTTACTTCAGAAAATTCAAGCATACAACAGTAAATAATTAGGTATGTAACTAGAGTTGGTCTATATTTTTATAATACATTCATTTGTTTTAATTTTTTTTATTTCAATGAATACTCTTTGTATAGTTTCTCCCTTTCATCACAATCTTAAATGACGAGTAAGGACGAGTCTCTCGATCGCTCTTTCGAAGTAAAAGTTTGGCATGGCCTGGTGATAAGAACGCTCAAATACAATTTAGTGGTCGCGAGTTTGAAACCTGTCGCCAAACAAGCTGTCCATTTCAGTCTTAGGAAAATTATAATGTGATGGCAATATCCCCAATTTGTTGGTAAAGAGTATCCCAAGAGTTGGTAGTGGGTGATATTGACTACCTGCTATCCCTATAGCCTATCATTTCTAAATGAGAGAACGGCTGGCGTCTATGGCCATTTAGCCACTTTGGGAAAAGTAAAACTCTTTCAATAACTAAGGAAATGCAGCTAAATGTGCATGCAAAAGCAACAACAACCACAACAAAATTTTAACATAACATTGAAAATCCATTACCTGAAAAAAAAACGTTACATGTTCTCTTCCCTAAACATTAAAAGTTCTATAAATACGGAAGAATTAGTGGTAAACTTACTTTGAAAAAAAAGGATTGTTAGAAATAAATATCGAATCGTAATACAACCATTTTCAGAAAGGAAACAAGTTTTTATCAGTAAACAAATTAACTACGAATATTCATTTTGCTATAAAGATATTTTACTAAATTCAAAGTTCTTGGTCATATATTAACATAAACAGAAGTAAAATGTTTTAAATTATGATAGCCTTTAAACAAGACAGACATTCATTATTATGTTAATAAAACTCTAAGTGTTTAAATTTTATGTAACTGTGACTTTCAATAGCTCAATATCTCAATAGATCAATATCTACAGTGGACACAGCAAAGAAAACTCAATTTATAGCTGTATGTTTAATATCAAACAAAAACTGAAACAAAGGCGATCAATATACTGACGGTTGTCTAATAGACAGTCAGATAACATTTCCTTGTGTATTTGATAATGATTGCATCAATGATCGAAACGTTGTACCTCTTGTGAAGACTAATCTTACTTACTGTAAAAGCTGTAAGTTTTAACAAATATAGTTGTGTTTTATTTCAGGTGTGTTATGTTTTGCTGGTATCAACTGAAACAAAATAAAAACATCTTTATCTGTGGTAGCTACCTGTTTTTAACGTCATAAACTAATGATTCTTAAACAAAAAACAGTAATGCAAACCATTAATATAATATCAACATATTCACTACTTAATTAAACTTATGATGAATATTTTATTGTAACTATGTTTGTATACTGGATGTCCTATCTGTAACTATATTTTGTATCAGTATGAAACCAAAACATGACGTCGGACTATTGTTTTGAAGCGGTGGTCATCAGCATAAGATACACGTATGTGTATCGCAGGGTTCTACGTAACTATAAGATATAAACAACATATCTGTGATCATCCAGGAATGAAATACAACGTATAAGTGACACTAAAATTTGATAAAAGACCACCAGCTATACATTGTTAAAAGTACAGTTGTATCTCATTTCGAGACCAATATCTGTCAATTTTTTACGGTAAACATACCCGTATTTTATGTTATAATTCATGACAGTTGAACAACTTAGATCATTCATATATTTATTTTAGCTGTTACCATCAATATTGTAATAGTGTAATTTAAAGGTAAAGGGGTATGACGAAATTTAACAAAGATATAGAATCGTTCAGGAGACAGACTTTTCATACTGTTTATGCAAAAACACAACTTTACATGTTGATATTTTATGAGGCACCTTAATTAATGTGAGTTAGCGGAATAGTATCAGAACTAATACCGGTGAAACATAAAATAAATATCTGAATAGCTATATATTCTAAATTTATATTGGTAGTTCTACTGTTTTAGCATTAAAGTGCATAAATAACCATTTTGTGTAATTATGGTGTAAAATGTTCACTTGACTGATCTTTGTTCCGAAAATTAGCGTTAACTTAAATATCTAAAGTGGCTTCCAGCCCAATTGCAGTTGTGATTTATTAAAGACTTTGTTTATTACGGATGCCAACTAACAACATAAATATGCCACCTAAACCTTCTGAAGATCCTGGGCCTAATATACGTACACAATTCGTGTTGGTTGTAGAGTTATCTGCATAAAACATCCTCTCACAGTGGCACAGCGGAACGCCTGCGGACTTGCAATACTTGAAACCTGGTGGGAAGACCACAGATGGCCATTTTGTGCTTTGTGCATAACTACAAATAAACAAAGTACACAACATATACAATTCTTACATATATAAAGAATAGTTTTATACAGTCTTATAACATTTTCTTGTTAGATGAACATACAATAATAAAAATTAATATAATTTACAGTAACAATTGTAGATCTTACTCTCTACCCCTAAAACTAATAGTAAATAATTCTGATATTTTTGCAAATTTACGTCAGACAGATTTCTTTATTTTCAAATATACCTGTTTCTCTTCAATTGTTTTCATTATATTTGTTTAGTAGGCCTGGCATGGCCAGGTGATTAAGTCCCTTGACTCGTAATCCGAGGGTAGCGGGTTCGAATCCTGTTACACCAAACATGCTCGCCCTTTCAGCTATGGAAGCGTTATAATGTTACGGTCAATTCACTGTTCGTTAGTAAAAGAGTAGCCCAAGAGTTGGCAGTGGGTAGTGATGACTAACTAACTTCCCTCTAGTATTAAGCTACTAAATTAGGGACGGCTAGGCGCAGATAGCTTTGCGTCAAATTCAAAAACAAAGAAAGAAACAAAATTTATTCAGGCTCATGCATCAAAGTTGGGATAAGTGTAGTTACTGTGGTGGCCTCTTAGTTGAACATTTTGTATAATTATTAATTAACCTTAAGTATTTTGAAACAATCTAAGTCAGGCAACGTGAAATTTTAGCATTATTTATAAGACTAAGATCTTGCCTTAAAATTGAAATACGATAAATCTTACGTCTGAATGAGATTACTTTTTATTCTTCAGAGTCAGTCAATGTGGGTTTTTCCTATTTCTTTATTAACCAAACCAGAAAGATAACTTTATGTTTTTCTTATTCTCTTAGAAACAATCATTTTAAAATATTCTTAGAATTTTGTTACGGAAATGGAAAACAGACTTTTTTTTTTTTCAGAAGAGAACTTGTTATCTCACTCGAACTAGTCGAGCACGGGATTTTTTTTAAAGTAGAATTGCTAGTAATGTCTGAAGTCATTATCCACTGTAAACTGTATAATAGTTCAGAATCTTACTGTTGAGCTATAAATGTTTCATCACAATGCTTAACAAATTTAAAATTTTATACCGAAATTTCTAAAACCTGTTTCGTTGAAATGCTAAGCGAAAATTATTAATGGTATTTATACTTCAGTTACTCTTATATAAAGAGAAAGTTAATATTAAACCTTCAGTACTGTCTATTGCAAGTTTTATTGCTGTTTGAGTTTTACCAAACCTACAAATTTGAAATATTTCCTAGGTTTATTATTTTTTATATTGTTTTGATTGCATTTGGTGAGAAAAGATACCGTATATTAAAAATGTATTGCTTATCCGTACGTGGCCCGGCATGGCCAGGTGAGTTCAAGCGTTCGACACACAAAGAGATACTAGTGACGAAGTGTTGAAACGTGTAAGGCATACCGGATAATTGCAGGATATAAGTAAGGAATGGAATATGCCTTATTATGTGAATATATGTGAGAAATGGTTGGTAAAATGACGAAAATTGAGCGATAGACAGCCAGATACTCACTTGGTTCGATGACATTAGAAAATAAACTTAGGTTGAGAAACTTAAATTTATAAAGCAGGGCCACCATGATTGATTGTTAATTACAACAATTTATTTTGTTTTTAACAGCTCATCTGATGATACTAGTCGTCTTTTCTTTTTCGAAAATGAGATATTGAAAAAGACGGTTCGGATAAGGGTAAAAACTTTTGGTAAGTTTGTAAAAAAAATTAAAAATAAATTATATAATTAAATGAAAGTATAGTTTTTATATTTCTTGTCAGAGCGCTTCGGTCCATAGAAGGATATTTGTTTGTTTTTCAATTTCGCGCAAAGCTACACGAGGGCTATCTGCGCTAGCTGTCCCTAATTTAGCAGTGTAAGACTAGAGAGAAGGCACCTAGTCATCAGCCAACTCTTGGGCTAATCTTTTACAAGCCTTAACTTTACAACGCTTCCTGGGCTGAAAGGGTGAGCATGTTTGGTGTTACGGGCATTCGAACCCGTGACTCTCGTATTACGAGTTGAGTGCCTTAATCACCTGGCCATGCGAGGCCTCCATGGAAGGATATCACTTTAATTACCGGAAAAGTTCTCAAATGTCCATTGAATCATGATTCCAAGACTCATTTTTGTTGTCTTACGAAAAGAAAGAAACCAGTCTCGAATTCATAGCAGTATCCGTTTTAGGGTTTGTTTGTTTTAACTTTCGCGCAAAGCTACTCGAGGGCTATCTTCGCTAGCCGTCCCTAATTTAGCAGTGTAAGACTAGAGGAAGGACAGCTAGTCATCACCACTCACCGCCAACCCTTGCCGAGCTTGCCCTTTCAGCCGTTGGGGCGTTATAATGTGACGGTCAATCCCACTATTCGTTGGTAAAAGAGTAGCCCAAAAGTTGGCGGTGGGTAATGATGACTAGCTGCCTTCCCTCTAGTCTTACACTGCTAAATTGGGGAAGGCTAGCGCAGATAGCCCTCGAGTAGCTATGCGCGAAATTCAGAAATAAACACTTAAAGCAAACCTAAAACGCATAAGGCTTGAAATACATGAACACTTTCGAAACAAAAATGGTATGCTACATATGGATTTTCACGCAAGAGCTGAAGAATGATTGTGTGATGTCACGTGCTATAATTTTTTTTTCCACGTTATCAAACACGTGCTATATATCTGAGTGGTACAAAATGAGCGCTAGAAGAAAGGCTTTAAAATTTAGTAAATAACTTCAAACATCTTTTTTCAAAAATACAGAAGTTCCACATATACTATCTACAATGAAAAAGTTAATAAAGACACATAATATAGTTTGTTATTTAATTTGTTCACAATTATTCTTTCGAAATTTGTTGTACAAAGACTTTGTTTTAAAGCTTGCTACCTAACTTATAGAAGTAACCAAATTATAAATATATTAAAAATCTTCATCCTACAATTTAGACAATAAAACAGTCACTTCAATTTCGGATTGAAAATATTTGAAGTCTTACAAATATTAAAGGACCTCCTTATAAAAACATTTATTATACTTTGAAAATAATGTTATAGTATTTGTATTGGATAAATATTTTGAAATATATTTATAACATTAATGAAAATGTTTATCCATAAATTAAAATGGTAATAATAATATCAGAAAAGTTTAGTATATAGTAACAACACACATATTAAATAGGAAGTTTTCTACATTAGGAAATACGTAATTTAGATATTATGTGTAAATATAAAAAAAACATTTCATTTTCATTTATCACTTTGTTAATAAATTATATATGAAGTACCAAGCAGTTCATTTTTAAAGTTGATAAAAACTACCTTTACACTCAGAGTTAACATTGGTATTTAAAGTATATATATCATGGTTTAAATAAAAATATTTTATATCTATCTGGAGTGTAAAGGTCGTTTTTTCTTACCTTTTATCAAACTATGTAAATTCGTTCAGTTCATCTTAATTCTTCAGACATCAAATCCAATAGCGGTATATCTAAGAACCTGCAACAGTACCCGTAGTGAGAAGAACATAGATAGCCCACTAAGTAACTTTGTGCTTGAATAAAACTTAACGCTTGGAAATCTTCTGCTTGCTTTGGACGTTTTTTTACTGCATAGTTTTTGTGATAATCTTTCTATTATATTGGACACAAAATGCTATGTGCTTTTACAGCTTCCGGATGATATAAAACAGATTATTATTTATTTTTAAACATGACTTCTTTCGTTATCTAATACAAAATCGATGATATACTTAAAAAAAAACTTTAGAGAGACGCATATTGCAAAAAAAGCTTTCTAACGAGTGAGAACTCATAACTGAAAAATGATTTACTTGAACGTTTTAACAAACTAATAAATAGGGGAAAAAGTATTGATAATTAAAGTAAAATTATTCTATTGTACTGTGAAGAATTTTTATAATTGTCTTAGCATGAATAAAAACAACCTAATTCAAAGTAAAATTATATCGTATAGTGATATTGCACCTATAGTATCTCAATACGTTTTATAAGAATATCGAAATTATCCTTTTAGTTTGTTTGCTTGTTCTGAATTTCGCACAAAGCTACTCGAGGGCTATCTGTGCTAGCCATCCCTAATTTAGCAGTGTAAGACTAGAGGGAAGGCAGCTAGTCATAACCACCCACCGCCATCTCTTGGGCTACTTTCGGCTGAAAGGGCTAGCATGTTTGGTGCGACGGGAATTCGAACCCGCAACCCTTGGATTACGAGTCCAACGCTTTAACCAACCTGGGCATTATCCTTTTAGACGTGAATTTGTATTGTGTCACACATTTATCATCTTCATGTATTTTCGAAAAAAATAATTTTAAAATTGACAGGAAAAATAAAGATAACCTTCACAAAATGACATCTATAAGACACTACTTAGAAACACAACAATAAAACTGACGAACACTATAAGAGTATAGTTCGTAAAATGTTTTATAAATATCATTTTTTTCTAAACAGATTATGTATAGATATAATGCTTTCAATACGATATTGAAAACCACGCTTCGCTCCATAGACCACAAATCAATCATAATCACACATTTCGTAATGTTACCGAACGAAGGGCTTATAACATGTGTCTCTCTTTATGTGCTTTTTTATTTGAGACGAAATAATCTCGAATATTATGTTATATGAAGTTAACAGTTAAATGTTATAACAAGAATAAAACCTCAAGTAAGCCTTCTCCATCTACTTTCTAGCATGCTCGTTAAAAAATATATGAATTATAAATTACTCCTATGAAGCGTTAATATTTACAATTATGGATAGGCTATTGTGACAAGTAATAAAACGTCAACGTACATAGTGTAATGTGGAGGAAATAAGTATCGAATTTAAGAACTCGTAGTTTTTTTTTTAAATTATATCGTTTCTTACGTCACAAGGTATCTATATATCAGTTTAATTGCATAATCTCTTTTAAAAGTACCAAATTTATTTTTTCGTCAAATAAGCTGTTCTCGTGATAATTGTCGTCGCATGTGGAAATAGGCTGGAGAAGTATGCTAGTTGCACAGTTAGCACATGAGAAGTCTTTCAGAAACACAGTGGAGGATCGGGGTCGATGAACGTACTATTTATTTGTCTCATTTGAATTTCGCGCAAAGCTACACGAGAGCTACATGCTTTAACTGTCACTAATTTAAGAGTAACACATTAAAGTGAAAACATAGAGTAATCATCACCCACCGTAAACTCTTGGGCTTCTCTTTTACCAAAGAATAGTGATTTTGAGCGTCACATTATAACGCCCCAACTGCTGAAAGAGCGAATATGTTCGGTTGGAAGGGGATTCGAGCCCTCCACTCTCGTATTACGAGTCAAACGCCCAAACCGCTTGGCCATACTGGGCCTAGAATTGACGTTCTTAGAGGTTTGCATTATACTGGCAAAGACCTGTAAAGCCGTTATAAGATGCATTTCCTTATCGAAAACATGTTGCTTTTGCCTACTTCAGACAAAAATTGTTGTGAGACGGTACTAAGCACGTTATCCTTACAAAACAGATCTATAAGCAGTTTCAGAAATCCAGGAACACCCAGACGTTGTGGAACTAGATTGGCCATTTCATGTACACGGAATCGTTAGAAGATAATATGGATAATGAAGCTTTTAATGCTTGATATTCTCGAAACGTGGCGTTTTCACATTCACTCGAAAAATAGGAGTTCATTCTCAGTTAAGCATTGTGTTTTAAACTCATGTCCCAGCCTTGATGGAACGTATGTTTTTTTCCTAAAGAAAAGCAACACAATATTTATAGACCATATTGTTCGATACACATATTAGATCGTGGTATAACCTCGGTCGTCAATAGCTTTAATCACATCAACGAAAGTTAATTTTTGTGTATTAAGTACCATGACCAAACGTGTGTCTTAATATAAATTTTAATTACACTTAGAATCTGAATTTTTGGCGTGTTTATGATAAAACGTTATTCGTAAAATTAAGTAGAAGTGTGAGATTTTTCCTAACACTCTTTTATTCTTTTCACGTAACCATCAAACAATTTAATACAGCTTAAGTATTTCATTTGTTTTAATATGAAAGAACGTAAAATTTTAGGAGCAAATAATCATTACAAACAGATAATTATCAGGAAATAAAACTGTATACGGTTTCGTTTCTCGAAGAGCAATAACATTTTATCTTGCAAGCAGCCTATCAGTTACAAAAGTCACCAAACGTTGCTTATTTACAAAAAAGAAAAAGTAATAACAAATGACACACAGCATATATTGTTTTACACTTTTAGATACGTTGATTTCGTTTTACGAAGCGCAAGTCAACTTTCCAATGCAAAATTTCATGGGTTATTGAAAACCAAAATAAATATCAAATCGAGTTTAACTTTTTATTGTTTAACACTATATTGTTCCTCAGCATATCCACTCATCACGTATGATTAAATTACTTTATTTTTTAAACGCGAATAAGGCTTCTTGTTATAAAGTTCTCATTAACTCATCAGTATGCTTTAAAACCCGGATTCGATCCATGTGCCGAGAACCTTACGAATGGAGTACAATAAAAGTTACGCTTAGCAACAAGCTTATTAAGATAATAAATCATAATGTGTACATTTGAAGAAAGCCAAGACAAGTCACTATTGCTTATATATATAAAGAAATGTTCATTACGTTAAAGTAATTCAAAATTTTATACCTAATGATCGATATACATGTGTCGTAATATGCAAACACTGACCGACTTAAAGTAATTGGTTAATGCATCATTACACGTACATGTTTTTTATCGAACTAATTACCATAATGCAGTGGCCTGTGAAGACCCACCATCAATCATAATTATTGAAGTAAGTTGGAAGATAACATGAGACTGTAGGTAGAAACTAACCTCATTTTCAATTCAATATATTGTTGGGGATTCAGATATAAAATAAGAAATTTTATGACTTAGAATCATGAGACAAAAAATATAATTCGACGAATTAGGCATTTTACTTATATTTTTCTTAATGCAACGATAAAGATAATTACAACGTACCCTAACAAAAAGTAAATACCGTTTTTAATTCGTAATTACTTCTTTATTTATGGCATGAAACACTAAGTAGATCAGAGATCATATATTCACACGAAACCCTCGAAATAGAATTCGTCCCGATTAGGCTTTTTTCTGTATTAAAGTTTCTATACCCGCAGTTTAATTATGCTTTAATGGAAACGCAGCCTAACATGTTCTTCCTGCATTCATTTATGATTTTTCTTTCACTTTTTCAAGAACCTGATGTAATGAAATAAGCAAGATTACAAAACACACGAGGTTTTAAGCTACAAAGTCCGTCACTGTATTAAATCTAAATATTAGAAACTCTGTAATACCCTCTTGTGCGTTAACGGTAAGTTTACGGTCTTAAAATGAAAACATACGAAGTTCGATTCCCCGCAGTGCACAAGGTGAAGATGACCCTTTGTGTAACGGCCAAGCATGGTTTGGTGGTTAAGGCACTCGACTCGTAATCTGAGGATCGTAGGTTCGAATTCCCGTCACAACAAACATTCTCGCCATTTCAGCCGTGGGGGCATTATAATGTGACGCTCAATCCACTATTCGTTGGTAAAAGAGTAGCTTAAGAGTTGGTGGTGGGTGGTGATGACTAGCTGCTTTCCCTCTAGTCTTACACTGCTAAATTAGGGACGGCTAGCGCAGATAGCACTCATGTAGCTTTGCGCAAAATTTCAAAACAAACCAAACCCATTCTGTAACGTTGCGCTGAGAAAAGGACAACTACGGTTCACTGAATTGAAATTACTCAACTGTTAAATCTATTTTTCCTCTATTAGTCATCTGCAATTAGTAATAGCAATTTTCATAGTAAAAATATCGTGTTCAACTAAAGAAACAAAAACTTCATAATCTGGAATTTCTTAAAAAACAGCTATCCGATTTTTAAAGAATATACACTGCTGGCCAAAATCTTAAGGCCAATGAACATAAAGAAAAAAATATGCATTTTGCGTTGTTAGACTCAACCACTTAGTTGAGTAGAGCTTCGAAAGATGAAAATAAGAAAAGGAAAAACAAAAATATAAAACCTTTTTCAGCATTTAATAGGGAAAATGTGAATAATAGCAAGATACTCCCTCAACGATAAGAAGTGTACCTATTTCATGAAGTCATAATTTATATTTCATTTCCAGCAGTACCCTGGTGGGTTAGCGGTAAGTCTATAGGCATACAACTCTAAAATCCACTGTTTAGCTCCCCAAGATGGAGGCTATTTGTAGATAGCCCAATGAGGTTTTTCTTCAACAGCAACATCAACATCTTTTAGTGAATATTTTTAACTTTGTATCTGTGAGTATCAAACTAGTTATAGAAACCACGGAATAAATAATGAACACAAATTTCAACAACCATAACTATCAAATTTTTATTTTAACTTCTATATAAATAAAGCCAATCCGAAATGTATTGTTACTTATAGTAATACAACAAACTTAAACTGACTGTTTTGGACGATAACCCTAGATCATTTTTTATTCGATTTAGTTTTTATTGTTGTTTAAAGTTGTTCAAAGTTATGTAAACGTTTGAGTGTTTTGTTAACTAGTGCCTAAAGCACGACTTATGACTTTAACAGGAAGTTAAAAGAATTATCTATTTTACAGGTCCGTCATCTTTTACGTCAAGTGGCAAAATGAAAATTAAATTTTATTTTAAACGTAGCTTTTTTTCACTTTATAGCCTAATCAAACAAATTACACTGGAAAAGGATAACTTATTTTTTCTCTGTCTCTCTCTTCACTAGTCAGTTAAAATTAATGAAAAGAAAGAAAGAGATAAGGATATCACTGGAGGTATACTTCCTTACAGAAATAAACTTACAAGCCTTAGGACTGTGTGTGGATACAGGTGAAATCATTAATCCTAATCAGAGAAGCGCTAACATTTTACGTTGCTGTTTTTTGTTAAAGCTGAACATAAATATAAGGGTAACATTCTGTATTTAATTAAAATAATGCAACTGGCTGTTAAAGAAATGTAAAGATTTACCTCCATAAGATATTGACAGACGATTAAAAATGTCTTGCACTTTTGCTCTTTCTGTCTGTAACAAAATTATTCAAAACTATGCTATTGCTTTAAATCTATTACACTTAATAGCACATTTTACTTTCCCATGTAACTTGAATCCCTTTTAATAGACTCCAAACATGGTTCATATTGACCATAAGGGCGAGAATAATGTAACCCTTGAAAATACTTATAGTAAACACTAAAACACGTATTTTGATTTCCTTTTCTCTGTCATTACTAACTTCTGTACAATATTACTGCACAAATTTTAACCTAGGAAAATATTAATGTGTGGTAAAATAAAAGATATTTTGCCATTGTTTTTTGTGGTTTCTTCAGTGTTTGCCATAATAAAATTATTTTAATATTTTTTCTATTTTATTTGCAAAATGTTATATTCTATTTCATATAAATACAAAAATATTTTCAAAATAATGCGAAAACAAAACGCACATACACACACACGTATATATCTTCATATATTTCAAATGTTGTGTTTTATTAAGATTTCTTTAGGATGTACTTAATTTCATAATTTATTTCGAGTATCTGTAAAGGGGGAATCATTTAAATGTTTTAAATATTTAGTGAAATGTTCGAAAATAAATTATAGAAATTCATATATGTTTCTCATTAGTGATATGTTACCCTTTGGGACAGCGGTAAGTATATGGATTACAAAGCTAAAATTAGGAATTCGATATCCCCTGGGTGGACACAGCAGATAGTCTGATGTTGTTTTGCTGTAAGAAAACACACACACGCATACGTTAGTGATATATGCATTTAATAGTAATTATTGAAATTGGATGGGAATACTTCACTTCAAATCTGAGACAATGAAGACAAGATGATTTTTACTCTATATACCACAAGCTAGCTTTAATATTTGTTACTTTAGGTCATTTGTTAAATGACTCTGAAGCACTTAGGTAAATACAGAAATTTAACAGTGAATTATCGAAGTTATTTTACAGGAATAATTAGATATCCATGAATGGTGATGATTAGCTGCCTTTCCTCTAGTCTCACACTGCTAAATTAGGGACGGCTAGCACAGATAGCCCTCGAGTAGCTTTGTGTGAAATTCAAAACAAACAAATAGTATTATATCAAAATTAACAGTTAATTTCTACGACCTATGAGCAAGTTTTATTAACCTCTAACTTTCTTGAAATAGAGTGTCAAAAATAACAAAAGGTGTGTTCTATAATGAAGTTAGCACCAAGCAATCTGACCTATCTAAAATGCTTGAAGCGTGAAAGCATCACTATGTCGATCCATCAGTGACAACTTCAGAAAGTCCCAATGGAATTCAAAAAATACTGATGACTCTCTTCTTGAAAGACAAAGTATGTCATATTACATATGTGTTCCTCCAGTAACAGAAAGTATTTTTTTTACGGAATCACTAGTGATAAATATATGCACTGAGGGAAAATCCATCACACTAGTATAGATTCTCACATAATGTATTGCTGAAAAAACAAACATACTGAATATCCTAGAGGTTTTACTGTTAGAATTCACCAAGACAACAGCAATGCGAGAGTTAACTTTATCAAAGGCTTTCAACGTCAAAACTTTCAAAAACAAAAATGTTAAAAGACCGACCTAGAAAATTCTGTTTTCATAAAAAAAAGATGTCATGTTATATTTTTAGTTACACTGAGAAAGTTTTGGAAACCTAGTTGTTACCAAAGTACTTGCAATTTAAATTTCATGTTTAAATCGTCTTATTATGTGTAATATCGTACGATATTTTCGTTCATCAGTAACAGTATTTTGCGTTTGTCAGTTGTTACTGCCAACCATTATTCATCAATTTTATTAGCATTATTATATCTGATATTTTATCTTTATTTTATCTCTTGTGCCTTAAATGTTGTAAATAGGCGCGTTCATGACGTTACACACCATTAAACCATGTTCTACGTCTTCTAGCTATATTACGATTATAGCAAACTTTCTGTGTACTATCTAAATCACTTATAGTATTGATTGTCGCTAATTGAAAGAGCAGTTTAATGGATCGTGAGTTCCAACAGCGTTACTACACAGTAACGGAAACTCGCCTTACTCAGACTAATCACTAAGGAACGTATTTTAGAGTTAATACCACTAGATGTACAATTTACCATCAGTATACTATTTCTTATTGTGAAAATTCAGCGAAACATAAAATAATCACATCTTCTAAGGAGTTTAGTTACTAATATACATTACTTTGTCCTTTTAAACCGGAGGAATCGATAAGGTTTCTTAATCATTCATGTGTCAAAAAAACACCCTATCAAATTCCTAATCAAAAAAGGCATTGGATATGACATGGTATTCTTATAGATATTAATAAAACATTTAAAAAGTTGCTAACATTTTTGGTATAACAATTCAAAAATTTATAAAACAACAACTTTTTCGTTTGCTACCTACCAACTTCATCAGGTCAGCGGGGTTAGCGCCTTGACGGCTCGGACTATCGCTACAAGATTTCTCCAGTTTAGCTGAATGGTGTATGGGTATCAGCATTTTATATTATATATATTTTAAAAATCCCTATTTCATCCCTATTTATACAGGTATAATATAAAAACATATCATGCACATGCTCAAATATCTTTCCACCGCAATTCAATCCAATAGGTAGCGCTAAATTTCCACGGATAGGCACGCGGTAGTTTCTAAAGGTAAAGAACATACTTTATTTAGGCAGAATGTAACAAAGTAAAGAAACAATAGTATTAAAAAGCATTAATCTTAATATGAAGTAGGGACCTGTTATAAAAGGTAATGAGATGAGAATTAAACCAACAATTACAAAGTTAATCCCTGCTTTGGCAACTTTATACACTTATCTGTAGGCCAAAGTAAGGGTTACATTTTATAAATTTGTGATTGTTTATAGTTCTTGTAAAAGTTATAGCTATTAGAGATGTGGATTTACTAAAAATGCATGTACAACTTTGTGCAAATTAATTGAAACAGGACGGAAAATTACGATTTTTTTAAAATTTTTTACGTTTTATTTCTGAAAATTAAAAATTACTCACAAATTAATACATGATATGACGCCCTTTATTTTTTAGAAGATCATTAATCCACTTTGGCATCGAGTCCACGAGTTGATTGCATCTTTACGAATTTTTGGATCGCGGTACCACACCTCAATTATGGCCTCAATTAGCTAATCTTTCGTAGTACAGTCTTTTACCCGAAGTCTTTCTTTACAAATCGCCCAAAGATTTTCAATAGGATTTAAGTCAGGAGAATTTCCAGGCTAGTCCAGCACCTTTATTTGCGTTGTAGTCATAAAATTCTTCACAAGTTTCGATGTGTGGCACGGAACCAGATCTTGCTGAAAATTTTCCATCTGCAAATCTCTTTTTCAATTCTGAAACTACTCTTCTCTGCAAAACATCGATGTACTGTAGTCCTTGCATCATACCTTCAACGACATGTAAGCCTTCGATGCCATAGTAGCTGAAAAAGTCCCAAAACATCTTCTTCAAGGGATGCTTTACGAACTTATTGATGTGAAATTTTCAACGTTTCTCACCTGGAGATCTGTGAACATGCAGACTTCTTTGACCCTGTATTTCAAATGACGCAATATACCTCAAACTTTTGTCATATATTTCAAAAATAGATCGATCGTACTGAAAAACACAGCTAATGACACCGTTTGTGTGAAAAAATGACTATTAAAGGAAATCAGCGGGTCCAGCGAGCCTACACAGGTCGCCATGCTGAAAATATTGTAATGTGACCATTTGTTTCAGTTAATTTGCACAAGGGTGTACATTGTGTCTATTCTATTGATGTATAAAAACCGAAGAAGTATTTTTCCCTAAACTTTTAATAGAAAGTAGAAATTTATGATTTTTCGTATAATTACTGAAAGAAGTTACCAAAACAAAATAAATGTTGCAATAAAAATTACACAAATAAGCAAAGTGCCGACTGATGAAATGGTGTTCGAATAATTAGCATACAAACATACAGTATATTTTCATATTGTATATATATATATTAGCACAATAGATCGTTGACCCACAGTTCGGCATGTTAAGAACTAGGCCACACTAAACACAAGCAGTGTTTATCTACTCATTTTTATTCTGATAACTTCCAAGTTCTCTTGCATATTTGTAACTAACATATGATTGGTAGTAAAAGAAGACGTGTTCCAAATAGATGTGTTGAATTATTGCTATAGAAACAAAAGCTGCAATTTCACTGATTGGTGTGAACATTTTGTTTAAAGATGACGTTTCAGCATCTGTTCACATATAGATAATTAACATCATCGTATAGTCTAGTATCACAACTAGTAGACATGGTAAAACTTCAAAAATATCATAACAAAGACGTAATAAACCTGGTTTTTTTTTAAAATTCGAAATGATAACGCTATGATCTATAGTCCAGTTAGTCTTGTAATTTTCACCTTATAATACTTATCCCAGACGTCAAATTCATTAAATGCTTAGTAGCCCACCAGTTGTTTACCAAACCAAGATACTGTAATCAACTTTGTTGTATCATTCTGTCATTAATTGGATTATTGCATTACATTTTTTCGTTATTTATTGGACAGTTTAACTTCTATGTATAATTTAAGAATAATATTGTTTATTATTTTGTGAACATTTTGTTTTAGTAACGCATGTCTATTTCTTTGAAAAACGTACCTTGTTTAATCTCTTTTAATTTTCATGTTTCTTTATGATTTTAAGCTTCTAAATGTGATAAATGTTCTTTTTTTAATAAATGAATAATTGTCATAGGGTGTCATGTCGTGCTTTTTCTTTGCTTTATATCATATGCGGCCCTCGTGAAAGTCGTTGAGATTGTCTGTTTTAGTTGTTTTGTTTCTTTGTTCTCTATCGTACATAATATTTTTTCTCCCTGAGGATATACTACAATAACATACAGCTTTCGAGCTAAAAAGATTGGCGATTGCAATATTCTTTGCTAACGGAGTTGAGGTTATCTTTGTATTACAGCTGACCAATGGCGTAAAAGAAATATAGATCATGTTCTGTCAACTCTGTTTGTTAAGTTCGGGTGCGATAGTATTTCAAAATCATTGTGGTTTAGATCTACGAGTTCAATTCCGAAAAACAGTGAAAACTTTAGGAACGACCACATCCTAGTATAAATTAAATTGTAATTTTATCTGCACAAGTACGGACACTGCATTTTCATTTTTTTACATATTCAATAATAAAGATTGTGGCTATTTTTGATAAATGCACCAATTCTCGTTATTTTACATATAAATTAGGAAAATTTCAGTTAATTTATCAAACTGAGAAATAACTCGTTATTTTCTAAACACATGTGCTGTTATTAGTGGATCTAGCTATCTAATAGCTGTTGGGTAATGTTTCCACATGAAAATACTGCAAGTATTAAAGAAGGAGAAATTTTGTGCCATGACATTAGGTTTCTTGATGGAGTTTCTGAAATGTTCAAATGTGTACTAACCTTGATAAGACT
This sequence comes from Tachypleus tridentatus, assembly GCF_004210375.1. Lineage (NCBI taxonomy): Eukaryota > Metazoa > Arthropoda > Merostomata > Xiphosura > Limulidae > Tachypleus > Tachypleus tridentatus. Next base: position 239,788,932 of record NC_134837.1, on the reverse strand, counting down.
TTTAAGTTTATTGAGTTTAAAAGAATTCTTATCCCTGATAAAACAGCCTCTTCTAGACGTAGAAGTATTCACAAGAGAGAGAGGGGGAATTCAGTATACAGAGAAAGGAAAGATGTCGGTTCTAGCAAAAATACTTTCCTGGATTTACAACTTTCATTACTGTTACAAAGGTCTCTGAAATTGGTCAGCCTCTAACTGCTTACTCGGGGAGAACTGCTTGCATATACAGCAACCAGATCACTAAAACAGACAGTACCCCTGAGGACTGATTATGATGAAAGGGAAACATTGACATCTGAGAGTCACTGGAACGGAATGGTTTCTAACAAGTTAAGAATCATATGTAGAAGTTTCTATCATCCTCATAGACTGTTACACATCAGTTTTATTTCTTATCAATACCACTGCAAATTAGTAGACATAGATTTACAACAATCAAAGTTGTCTTTCCAGCAGGAAAAACGTTTGCTTTGCTTTATAATACTCGTCTGTCTCACTAATATAACAATAGGACACTCGTAAGTGAAGATCATAACCAATGGTGCGAGGTACTTTTCAGAACGAAAAGTTCCCATGATATCAGCAGCAGCTCACTATTCCTGGGATCCTTGAGAAGGTGTAGGACTGTACAACAATTCTCCTGAAGCAGCTCTTTGTCTTGTACCCATGGACTAGAGACCAAATATTTGTTCATGTGTCTCTTTAATTGACTTTATTTAAAAATTTAGACATCAGCATCAATTACCTCTGGCATTTTTCAAGGTTATTAAAGAGAGAAGCTTTGACCCAGCACTCAGATTATTATGAATAAAACCAAGCAAATGACGGATACAGTGTTCAAGGTAAAAACTTCCTTAAATTTTAAAGACAGGTAATTGCCTGAAATGCACGTGTTCAGAAACAGACTATGAAACGATGAGTTTAGATGATTCGGATTTAAAACTGCTTAACATTTATATAAAGAGCAGCAGAACGAATAGGATACAGTTGTTTGAGCTTCATCACCAATATGACCCAGTGGAGCCTTTGGAGATGTATCAAGACATGTTCAATGGTCAGAAAAAGACAAGAAATATCTTACTTTGCCAATATATTTAACCAATTAGAATGGAAAATAATGTGACATTCCTCTAGGAAATGTGAAAGTACACTTAAGTTAGTAGGGTATCTTAGGTTAGCGTCTTGATTAACATGCATTAACAATTTTCCTTTAGTTGAATAGATATGTGCTTGCTGATAGTGAAAACAGATAAAGTTAAAAAGCACATTTGGTTCTTTAAAGCAGGATTATGATTCCTTAATTATAAAAGAAAATTGTAGTCAGAATTTTGATTTAAACATATTTCTTGAACTATGTCTGTGAGTGTACCCTATAAATAACATTTATAACTTACTTTTTAATAAATCAGTCATATTACTTATTTATAGTAAACTGAAGGCAAAATTAATATATCGAAACTCCAAATATCCATTGTTTACTAACACTTCACTTGTACAAATAAATCAGCCTTATAATATTTATTTTATATTATACATATATTATCACTAAAAATTAATATGTATGTGATATAATAATTTTGGATGATAAGAATTTTTTTATGCAAAACTGCATACGTTTAGATACTTTATATTGTTTGTTTGAAATTAAGCATAAAATTACATAATGGGCTATATATGCTCCAGCCACAACGGATATCGAAACCCGGTTTATAGCGTTGTATGTCCACAAACGTATGTCTGTGTAACTGGATGGTTAGATATTTCAAATGCAGAGGAAATAATATATTTGGAGTAAAACTTACAAAGTCATGTTAAATACCAGTAAATGTTGTTGTTTTTTTGTGGTACACTTCATGGTGTCCAGAAATGAAAGTTTATGATATTTTTTTACATTTAACAATAGGCTTTATAATACTATTTCTACTGTTAAAACATTATGAAGATAGAGAAGTTTGATCAGAGATCTTAAACTGTAAATGTGTTATCCCTGTACCTGCAATAGTAGAATAGCTTAAACTGTTATGGGTAGTTTTCTAAACACTGTCTTTCATAATAACACAATTAGCTCTTTGGTAAATAAAGGTAACAATTCACCTTACCTGAGTAGAGAAAACGTTTCTAAGTCAGTGAGTTTACTTTACAGTAAGTTAGAAATATCAGTTACATAGTCTCTATCACTTCACATGCCTGATGCAGTCCGTTACTAGCTTATAGAGATAAATATAGCCTCATATGATACAGGAAAACTATTTTTTCCTTGCTATAAACTACAGTTATATACGATTATCCTAATGGTTGAATGAGATATTGTAGAAAATGCGTCACAATTGAAAGCTTTAATATATATAGATGGCACACCAGCTGCAGAAGTAAATAGATATAACTCTCACCCAATTTTGACAAGCTTGTAGAAAGTGCAGAGGGTATTGATGGGTCAACAACACCAGGAAGGTGTTGTTACATTTATTTTGCTAGGTGGAAAAATAGTATTAGTCAACTACATCAGTTAGGTTTTCTTCATGTTTTTCCGAGGGGTAAATTTCTTCTGTTAAGTTGACAATTTGATAACATTTGATATTTACAAATAACACAAAGTGAAATATGTATAAGTTATAAACACATGGTTGTTGTTGTTGTTTTAAACTAAGCACAAAGCTACACAATGAGCTATCTATGCTCTGCCCACCACGGATGTCGAAACCCAGTTTTTAGCGCTGTAAATCCGCAGACATACCGCTGAGCCACTGGGGGGCTATAATCACATGGATTTTCAAAATTAAATTGACTTTCATAAAAGTCTGTTTTTCTTTTTTATAATTTTACACATATGTTCACAAGACCCTGACTTGTTGCATAAAAACCGTAGAAATCTCTCTCTAACCTTACACTTATGGCTCCGACTAGTAATCTAAGGGTCGTGGGTTAGAATTCCCGTCAAATCAAATATGTTCGCCCTTTCAATCGTGAGGAAGTTATAATGTTACGATAAATCCCACTATTCGTTGGTGAAATAATTGCCCAAGAGCTAGCGGTGGGTGGTGAACACTAGCTGCATACCATCTAGTCTTACACTGCTAAATTAGGGACGGCTTACTGCAGACGGCCTCGAATAACTTTGCACGAAAATTAAAACAAACAAACAGACCTTCTGTCATGACTAAATTCTCAGTTCTAATGTAGGTAATAACTGATTACAAATTAAACCCAATTGTTGTAGAATAAAAGATTTAACTCATTCAAAACTGAATCATACCATACTCGGTAATATATAACGCGGCACTTCATAGGTGGTAATACTAACTATGACTGTTTTTAAAAGGTGAATCACGAAGAAAGCTTTAGTTTATGTAAACTATGCTGAAGCGGTTTCGAAATCTGATATGTTAATTCATCTCCACGAAATATCTTTCCATTTTTCTTTTCTTTCAGCAGTAACCTCTTTAGCATTTATTGGAAATTCCTTTAACCATAATTTTTCAGCAATTTCGTCTTCAGTTAATAAGTTTGGACTTTCGTACGATTTTTACAATAATTTTGAGCTTTTCTATCTTTTCCAAAATACATTTTGAAAATCATCTTACCTTTCGAATTAAACTTCTTACGTCTTCCAAACTGAGAATAAAAACTGTGATATACGCGCTTCAGTTTTCAAGTTATTATTTAGAAAAGTAATCTAAAATTTCTCTCTGTCCTACAAAACTATAAAAAACGCCTATAAATGTAACAAACGCGACACGCCAAGAAACATTGTATATTACTGGTTTACTACATTTAGTATACTATAAGCTTCGGAAGCTATAACCGTGATTAACCATTATCAATCGGAAACTTAAGGTATTTTAGCAGAAACGCTTATAGATTTTAAACATTACAAACCATTTATCTTTAAGGGATTCACATCTGACATAAATATATTCAGGAAAACGTTGCGCAACTTCGCTGGTGGAAAACTTGACGTGTGATCTTTTAAATGAAATATATCTACATCGACTTGAAATTAATTCGATCTTCGGGAACCCTCGATAAAACATCAAGGAAGTTCCGGGCCAGATATAAGACTCAATATTGTTTGTAAAAAAAAATTGCATATATATCAGTATTTGTAATAACAGTTATTGTAAATTGTGTTGCTGTTTGTATATTAAAATATATTTGTATCAAAAAAGACAGTGTATCAGTCGTTTTGGAAAGTATCACAAATTGGACGCATATCAACAGTTAACTAACTTTTAAATATGAATTACAATTTAACCCAGTTTCAGGCTATTTGAAATCACAATACATAACATTAGTTATGAATCTGGACCTCTGATCTCAGATCATAATACTTGAAGTTTGTGACTACATGTTTCAGTATGTGTGACAACGGTCTTATTTAGAGTTTGTGATTTTACTTACGTGTAATATTGAATAGTAGTAGTTGTAATGGAACATGCAGACATGACGAGAAAGGTATTCCATGGTGGATAGTTAAGAGATTTCCACGCTATTTATGTAATAAGATAGAAACTTGTGCAAAAAAAACAAAAACAAAACAGACTTCGCCAATCCAATTTTATAAATCAAACATATTTCAGTTCATACTGATATAGAATACAGTTACTTACTCTTATACATTTTCACAACACTCTGGACACATAATCCTATTATCCACATATCAACGTATATATTGCAACAGCACCCTTGCCGTAGTCTTATTATACCATCTGGCAATACGCCCCTATTGTTGTTTACAGGTCAGTGCCCCTCGAAATGTTGTGGGAGCTTGTCGAAATTGGAAAAAGGTCGTGTTTGTTTATTCTGGTGTTAGAGCACCATCTCATACTACCAAAACCTCTTAAGTCCACTGGGATACTAATGTCATTCATATTTCTTTGTTCACATATGATTTCGCTTTTTCATCTGCAAAACCTAGCACCAATTATAGTCGTAATACATTAAATCCTTGAACACTTAAGGAAACATTCTGCGCTATCGGGTGATCTTATATCTGAAGAGATCGTTAGAATGAGCTCTATTTTTATTTATGTCCGATTATAGAGAACGACGAGTTTATGAGCTTTCAAGGTTCAAACAGCTACGTATTTTTTACGATACAAACAAACAGCATTACTGCTTCACATAACTGTTTCAATCTCTATCAGTGAACATCCATAATTTGATTGCGCATGGAAAAGAAATGCAAAGGAGAGGAAATAAAACCTTCAACCTGTCACATGACTACTATTAGCTAAATCTGGGTAAAAAGAAATGCTATCAACTTCAACATTTGGGCACTTTCATTCACTATAATTAATTAACTGTTTTATAACAAACTTGGTATTATTTATTTATAAACATTATGTACGTATATCTGAATAACATCTCTAAAACACTGCAGCATTAAATATTGACATAACATATTTTATCTATCAAGCAGATGGTGACACTGCCTTTATAGGGATGGCTCGGATTGTTCGTTGAAATGGTATTTTAAATATCTCCTCAATAGGTCATCAGAACTACAAAACACTATATAGTGTTTCCTTTTATAACATTATTTATTTAATGACTGAGTCGAAAATTATGGAGATGACTCAACATGTTGTGGCAAAAAGTTTTATTTTTTTGTTATCTGCTTCTTTTTTGTTGTGCATTAACTAAAACAAAACAATGGTATCAACCATTTTCAATGAGGTGACATAGTTTCAAATGGAGAATCTGTTTTTATAAGTATTTTAAGTAATATTAATTAAAACACAAACATAATTTGATATTTCTTTAAAAAATGTAAGTGTAGATGGAAGAGGAATTACCAGCCAATAAACATTAATAATAAATGAATAATAAACATTAGTTTAGTTTGAATTTCACACAAAGCTACACGAGGGCTTTTTTCGCTCGCCATCTCTAATATAGCAGTGTAATACTAGAGGGAAGGCAGCTAGTCATCACCACCCACCACTACTTCTTTTACCAATGAATAGTGAAATTGAATGTCACATTATAACTCCCTCACGGCTGCAAGGGCAAGCACTTTTGGTGTGACGGGGATTCGAACCCGCGACCCTTAACTTACGAGCCAAGTGCCTTAACCTGTTGACTGCCAAGTATTTCAGCTGATACAATACAACTCTAATGCTTCTTCATTTTGTAACTTATTTCGTGACGCCATTTTGGATTGAAAGTGAAACAATTTGTAAGTAGGTCAAATGCATGTATGGTGCTGACATCTAGCTTTGAAGTTAGGTATTATTGAGAACGAATTAACTCGTCCGTGGCACTGTGTTACCGATCGGCTTGGACGAGTTATCTCGTCTACGGCACTGAACAGGTTAACCTCCTGGCCACATCAATAAATATTACAAATGAAACCCATATGATATTGATAAGTTGATTATATTGAGTTTAATTTATCATATCTTTATTTGTTAACATGCTAATATATTCTGTACTATTATATAGTGATGATAGTGCCATCTCTACTGTTTTGTTTTTAAAGGAGTGGTGTTAATCATCCCTAGATTCACTTCCGTTTAGAAGAAAAATGTCTTTGCTTGTATAATTAAAATAGTAACACGTATATCTTTGTGGGAAACTTGTTAAGATTCATTAAAGTATGAAAAAATTAAATTAGGCGTAAGGAAATAAGCACGATGTCACAAAGATGAGTTTAGATAGTACTGCGCACTGTAAAGGAAAACGTATTTTTGAAATATATTTGTTAGCTTTCAAAGTTCCATCTCATATAACCATGCTTATGTGTTTAGGATTTTTGTGTGAACTTGTTCACTAGCTTATCTACACTTAGAATACCATTACCTTTAGAATGTTAAATAAAGAGTTGGGAGAATATCACTGATTTATAATAATTTCCCGATTCCCAGGTTTTAAAAGCTTTGCTAGATCTGGTGTCTCTTACTAGATAAGTCGATCGGTTTGTCATTTTGCTATTGATCAGACAGTTCAGATCAAAGTGTACTAGGGGTGTTTTGCGGGTATCACGTGTTGTGGAATCAATTTAACTGTAGAACAACAGAAGTGAGACCCAATGGTTTTATACTTTATAAACTTTGTGCATTGTAAGACAAAATACCATATCCCAAAATATATTTCGCACGAAAAGCACGAGTTTTTCCCTAGTTCTGTGTTATCAAGAAGTATTTTAATAAAGTGCTGCGATTTATTCTTTCTTAATAAGTTAATAAATTAGTAGTTATTTATATTTAGAATGCTAAAACAGCCTTATTTAACATAGAAACATGCTAGATGCAGGTAAATGTTTAAGAAGTGTTTTTTTTTTTTGCAATTCGTGAAATAAAGATTATTCCCACATTGTGATTGTTGTTTATTCAACGTTTTAATAAATAGACTCTTTATACACTTTCATGGATTCTCAAACATCGTATCTATTACAGATTCATGGTGCTTGGACATACAAAAGTTGTGCTGTTTCGGATATAAATTTCCAGATGAATTATTTTAAAAAATAATTAAAATTAGTCATATAGTCATTGAAATTATTAAATTGTAAATATTTGCTCTCAGTAGGGTTCATCTTCTTTTCAAAAGAAAATAACATTGATTTACGACACAAGCTAAATATGTTTTTCCCCAGTTATTCCAAAACCATCACAGTTATTCTTTTTCTAGAGTAAAAAGAAATAAATAAGAAATACTCTGCCACTGATAATCTGATTTCTTAAAGTGAGACCAACCATGTGTCAGTTTTTGATTGTAACAAATATCGAAAGTTAATCAACCAAGTGTGTCATCGAGGAAGAGGAAGTCTCAGATTTTAGGAATGTAACACTCAGGGAGTTCAGTAACATCTGAACGACGGCCCACTCGGCGATAGGACAATTCGGCGACAGTGGATTGGGTGACAACAAACTGTGACTAAATAGTAGTCGTCGACTGGACAAGTTGTCGAAATACAAATAGTCGAAAAATGAATTTGTCGATAGTAGATTGTCAACAATTGTGTCATGAAATGAATTTGTTATTATATTGGCGTTTACTTACGGGAATGTATGCATATGTACCTGTACATTAATCAGGTTTACAATGTATATAAGTAATTTGTTGCATTTTAAATAGATAAATATAAAACACAATTATTTGAAACAGATGAAACAAGTTTATGAAGTATTGAATTTATACTCCGAAAATTAAAAAGAAAATAATATTAAAATATTGAAATTTAATGTATTATATGGGACTTATAGTAAAAACTAAAAATGTCGCAATAATGATTAAAAAAGTAAACAAAACTACATTTTTGCCAAACAGTTGAGCTAATTATTTTATTTTCATAGTCGTAAACACTCGCTTGTTCTACAATCGGCAATACTAACGGTATATTAGAAATATTGATATGTCAACGAGTCAGTCGGCAAGTGATAATCTTGCCGGAAAATGGTTGTCGCCGAGTTGTCTGTCGATAATTAATTATGTCGATGAATTGAATGTTTCCGAGTTGGCTGTTGTCCAATTGACCCTAAACCCACACAGGGAAGCACTGAGCTAAGTGCTGATATTTACCTACAAAACTTAGGATCTACTTTTCTACATTGGATCATTGTCTTATCCCTCTTTGAAAACTGTCTTTTTGTTACGTTCACACGAAGTAGTAATCGTTGAGTAATCTTAATAGTCTTTATAAATTTTTATACATCACAGATAAGAGAGATTTATGTCTCCGTTATTACAAGCTATCCAGAGCTGGATATGGCTTTGTTGTTAGACTGGCAATTTGCACATTGGAAGGTACAAGATTCAAGACGGTATGCAATTGAATATGCTCTGCATTTTAAGATGTGGATTACTTGTTAGAGTGAGAATAAATTGCGTTAATTTGTTTAAAGAAGAAAAAAGATGTTTTTGATGGTGGTTACCGCTAACAGGATGCCTTTTCTCCAGCCAGTAATTTATTATTTGATCTGATATACCTGAAATTCCCGGGCTTTTTGCTTGGTTGTCTAATCTGTAAAGTCCTGTTCAGATTAAAAATACTAATACTGATATAAAATCCAATATTCGATTCCCAACTAATTTTACGGCCTTTAAAGACGTTCATTACGTTTTCCATACATTACATAGGAAAACAATTGCAAGCATTAGACATGAATTTATTATAATATTTTATTGTTAATCAAACTTTAGTACATTAGCCCAATTATTATAGATATATTTTTTTATAATAAACGAAAACAACCTAAACAAAAATAAAAAACGCTGCACAAATCAAAAGGATCTCCATTGGACTTAATAAAGTTCTAAATAAAATTAATAAAATATTCTGCGATAAATATAATAATGTATTAAATAAATATGAATAACTACAAATTAAAGAAATTTTACTGGAAGTTTCTGATATGTATTTTAGTTGCTAATAAATTTATTTAAACAGCTTGGCACTACCTTTATGCGTATGAACATAGAATCCGAAAATTACGAGTGGATGATAGTTGGGACTTATACTGGTTTGTTTAGATAACTAGTGGAGGCCCTTTATACTAGTACAATTTGCCTACTGGACTACTAAATAATGCTTTATCGCCATAATGGAGGATGAAATGTCAATTTCAAGAAGTAAGATTATCTCACTTACCCTGAAATGTTAATACTTTATTATTATTACTATTTTCTTCTTTTTTTTTTTACTTTGGAGAGCAATCAACTTCCCACAACTGTTTGCAGGGAGCGATAAAGATGTGGAACTTTTTGGCTTGAGCACCCACATCTCGCTCTCCTAATTTCATTTGATTATTTTATTAATTAATCTACTTATTATTATTTTCATCTGAGACTAGCGAACGATGGCTAAGACCAATAGACGATGTATCCCTACCTCAATGTGGGTCCTATTTCACAGTATCCTCCAAAACCCAAGATACATTTTAAATCTCACAATATAGCTTGTACCTTGGGAATCCTCTCAATTTGTGCGGCGTTTTCAATTTTTACTTAGACTTCTTTATTTAATTAGAAATTGTTATTAGCAACAGGTTTGAATTTTGCTGTTTTTAACGCAGTCCTTATTTTTTATTTTGTTTTATTTTACTTGACTAAAGTGTATTAATATTCTATACATATATATTTTTAAATACACACAGAAACTACACAGCAATAATATATATGTTATAACATATTTTTAACATAAACAAAGTACAATAATATGGATCAATAGTTGTATCTATGATCTCCAAATATTTTTAAAAAGTCAAAATAAAACTTTTCATTTCTTTACGTAAGTTTTTGTATGACTACGTATTGCCCTCAAGTTTAACCAAATTTAATATTATTTATTTATCGACTGTCTTTGTTCTTTATAGAGTCAACCAGAGATGCTCCATGTTGACTACCGTAACCTCATTTCACTAGTTTATAAAATTCACAACACTTTTCCTAATAATTTGTAGATAAAACTATACGTCAAAGCAGATATTGTTGTTTTTTTCACAACTTCAGAGAGCTACTCCTGATGATATCATTGTCGTCTACTAAACTGTCAGCATGTCAACATGAACTTTCCCCCTGTCTCAACAAAACGTTTCACAGATGATGTGTTTGGTGGATGAGATAAAATTTCCAATAAACTAGTCCTTATTGAGTTCTCTAGAGATGATGTATGAATATAATTCTGATCAATTTATTCTCACATTAATTTCTGGGATATGATAGTGTCTCCACTACAGCAAAATTAGATTGAGAATAAATTAATCAGAATTATCTTCATACATCATCTCCAGAGAACTCAATAAAGACAAGCTTATTGGCAATTTTTATCTCATCCACCAAACACATCATCTGTGAAATGCTTTGGTGAAACATAAGGAATGTTCCACGAAACATCATCCAGATAGAACCATTTACCAGTAGCTATCAATTGCTGTGTAAATCTAGGTAAAAATACACAAGTGATAAAAGTAAAGTAGAGAAGATTTGATGAGTCGTTTACTTTTGTCCGAATACGTTTCCTGGATATTTATGTAGAGTAATATTTATTACTTTATTTCCTGGATATTTATGTTTCCTGAACTCAACAGCATCGATACAATAACAACCGTTGTATACCTTAACTAATCAGTTAAGAGAGCGTTTTGTTACATTCTGTTTTACGTCAAGTAAGACCCAAATCAACGACGTTATATTCCAAACAATTGTTCGAAGAAACTAAGATAGAGAAACTTGATAGAACTTATAAACCATCGTAAGTGGCTTACAAAATGTTACTTTGCACATTATCTGTATAGAAGCCACCATTTTGCTTGCTTTGATGCGAAGTTAGCAATGTGTCAATGCTGAAAAAAAAATCCATAATTCATGTTTATATTTGTAAATAATGAGCATTGGCTATTTTGTTTTAGGATTTGTGACTGAGAAGAGGGATAAAACAGTTAAAAAGTTGATAATTGTTAAAATATAAATTATATTTAAAATTTTGGATTGTCTTCCACAATGTATATTTTTAATAAAGATTAATTTTCATTTTTTATCAATGCGTGAGCTTAGGCTTAAATTACACTTTTTAAACAAGTCGAATGTCAACAAGCATTATTCGGAACACAGTAATTCAGTATTAGTATTAATATAATAGAAATGTCAATACTCAAACTTAAATTCAATATCGATAGCAGTGCTAATACTTAAACGTAATACTCAAAGGGTGAACATATATTGATAGGATAACAGTATTAATACTGAAACAGTGATTCAAAGCAGTGTAACAAATATAGATTTAACTTTTTTCTAACTAAATGAATGAGGTCTATGTGCTTCTAAGCTGTAATTTAAATTTCAGATAAAAAGTTATTACATCTCTTAAACAAATAAACAGTATTTGAAGATTAATCACGTGTCTTATTTGCAAGTACACTAGCAAATATGAAATACAAAATATGATTTCAGAAAATATTCTATATACAAAAGTATTTACAACGATACCTACAGAAGAAAATGTAGTTCTCTTATATCCGAAATCAAGACGATAAAAATGTCAAAATAAATATGGTCAATTATCTGTATTTCTGTGTATGTGTTACCATCTATCACCCAGTATTGGAAAGCTCAATTACCGCAATTCTGGCATGGTAATTTAACACTGTCGAACGGTATACATAGGCTATTTTTTAGAATGTTTGCCAGAGAAAGGGTTAAACTGCCCTTGAAATAGGGAACTCTTTCCACTTTCTTATAGTCTTTTGGTTCTGATTTTAAAAACTGAAATATTTAATAACTAAATGAGTCACTTATGAACTTTTATGAAGCAGGATATGCTATTAGCATCTAAAAAAGGTAGTTAAGGATTTATTTAAAAAATAAAGAATGAAAGAGAACATTATATAATATTGTCCTTTTTACAGTTTTGCTTCCTTAATGTGTATCTTCAGTTAGAAGATACTAAACAGTAAGAATGTTTACCAGTAAAGCAGTAGATTTTGATATGTGTGAGCGTAAACTTCATAAATATCAAATGTACTTCCATTGGCATTCCTGAGATCAAAAGGTAAAGTTTCAGAAACGAACAGGGTTATGTATTTTTGTGTTTATTTTTAGCTTTATTTTCTAACTTTCTGTAAAAAATAACAAAAATATAAGCCTGAACCTAGTTGTTAATATAAGGAAAGTATACTCTAAAGTATTTCCATCTCCCTTCCGATCAAAATATTCTTTATTTTTTGTCACAAAAATGTCGTACTGGTGGAACAGACATACCTTTTATTTGCTTTCCGTTGTTACTCCTTTTTTAAGTTAGTATAGACATAAAATACAAAAAGTATAACCTAGAGAAAATGTTTTTTTTTTAAAAAAAACAAGTTTCACATACCAAATATATTATCGTGGCGTTAGCCAGGCCTCTTGTCCATTTTTTTTTTTTTTTGCAGTATACTAATTAGGTTTTACTCTTTTTGCCTCACCAAACAATATGAAGTAACTTAAAATATTGAAAAACTGTGGGTTACATTTCATCTAATATTCTGTCTATTATAGTGTATATTCTAAACACAAAACGACTAAAAGTGAGAAACAAAAAATGAGTCTGCATCGTAAATTATTCAACCATATTATATTTCAGTCAATCTCAGACAAAGTTTTATTAACACCGAAAATTTCACGTGTTATTTCTAATTTGTTTTACAATCAGAACGGTGTTTGATAATGATGACGAGTGAAACTTCATATTCTTCTTACGACTAGAAAGATCCAAACTAAATCTTACTGAAGTTATACAGAATAAAACAAATTAGGAATAAATAAGGTATTAGTATTCTGGAAACATTATTTTATATATTTCCTGTAAGTCAACGATAAGATTAGAGATTTATAATTAAAGTTAAAATTAGAGTTATGAGAGCTTTCTATGTAGATTTATGTGAAAACCAAATTTATTTTGTATTTAATAGGTTTTGCTATGAAAAAACTAAATAAGTACTTTTGTATATTTGAATTTAATTTTTCGAACTTTTTATAGTAATTAATATACTATTATGTCTTGGTTTGCGACAAAATGTAAATATCTATATGGATTAATGTGGGTTAATCGCACGTGAAAAGTTCAATGTTTCAGGTTCCGTGTTGCACTCACAAATATTTTATCCCTTATCGATTGTGTTCGTTTGATGGCTGATAACTGTGTACCATTGATTGGAACAGTGTTTTTTTCTAGTGTAAGAAGCTACTGTGGAGAAAGTAATGTTAATCGTACACCATACAATTTCATAAGTCTTCAGAAACCTTACTTGGATGTTAACTTTCAAGAACTTGTATAGACCAAAGATTTGAGTTGTGTAGATTGAATGTGATTACTCTTAATACAGTCTCTTGGTAATTTCTCTTTAAAACACTTGTTTATTTCAAGATGTGACTGAAAGATGGTGAATTGCTAGCCTTGGTCAACTTCATATCTTCATTTCTTATCTTTTAACTGGAAACATGTTTAACACCATCTTAATAATTTTCTTTTTAGAAGTAAAGTTTTTCTTTTCTAATAATAGACGCCTTTGCTTTGTGGGCGACAACGATATTTTGAGTTTGTTTAGAGTGGTTTGGGGTCTCGTCGTTATTTTATAGTTCCTGCCTATCAAAATTTTCCACTTTTATAGAGAGCATGGAGGTTATCTTCTTCAAAATATCTCATCCTTTGGTTCTATTTAATTTAAGAATCTTCCTATACGATTATCCTTCCTCAGAACACGCTGTGAGAATATTCTTCAAACCCCAACAGAACATTAGCAGCATTTGTGGCTTATGTTCTGATTTCTTTAGGTTTGCGTTTCAGTTCTTTATGAAACATGTTATGTTCAACCTATATTTAAACAGGCATTTAAATAAGCTGTGAAGGAGAAAAAAAAATTCTACTTCATTGTCTTGAAATGTGCCGTATACATTTTGCCAAAATTATTAGTTAATAGTGAAAGAAGAGAGTTGTGTTAATGCAAGGAACAGATTCCGTATTTGGAAGGATGATTAAAACTCAATACAATTAATGAAAGTTGTATTAACACAAGAAATATAAATTTATTTTCTAGGCCAGTGTGAAATAAAATGAAATCCAAAGTGGTTCAGGTAAGTCAAAACAATATTAGTCTCATTCCTCTGGGTTTTCAAAGCATTTGAGTATTTTCCAAGAAAGTCTATCAGGAAGATAATTGAGAAAAAGTTAGCTTCTTAATGATAAACCTTTTTTATGAGATCCTAAAGAATACTATTTCTACATGAATATGAAAACAAAACTTAATATTTTTGTGATATAACGGATTTACTGTTAAATGTTAATTTTAATACCTGCGTTTGATTTAGTTTGATGCATATGTTGTGTATTGTGCGAGTCCCGCCTATTCTTTAACTTTCGAAGATTCTTAAGAGTAAGAATAAAAAAATATTCGTTTTACTAAAACGCTAGCGTGTTTTCGAACATTGTTGTAAGTTCAAGAATCTCGCATGATTGGTATATTTAACCGACGCGAGAGAAACAGTTATCGTTATCGGTCACCTACAATCAGTATACAGTAAGCCTCGGAATATATAATTGTGGTTAACGCTTATTAATCGGTAAACTACAGAATTTGGCCAGGAGCGTTTATAGATTTCGAAGATTTTAAACCGTTTAACTTCGGTGAATTAATTTCGAACGTTAGTATTCCTAAGAGGACACTAGATATTGTTATCGTTGAAAACTTTCTGGTGTTTCATGCCGTCAGGCTGTCAAGAGAAGTGTACAGTCTATCAACAAAAAAATTAATCTACTCTCTGTGAACATTGATAAAGATTCAGTTCCAGAACAGATATATAAGACTCAGAATTGTTTATAAGTTTATAGAACTCTTGTATATATACCATCATATGTAATACCTGTTAGTAACAACCGTTATTATAAATTGTATTGTTGCTTGTATATTAAAATATATTTTTGTTAAGAAAGAAAATTGTGTGTATCAACCTTGTTGGCAAATATCATAAATATTTAATACTTATCAGCATTTAATTAACTTATAAATTAAACATGAAATTTCCAGCTATTTGAAATTGCAATGCCAACGTACATACGCAAAAAATCGGAAACTTGTCATAGAAAAATTATAATACGTAACATTGGATATTTACAACAATAATACATAAAAAATCGCAAAAATAATCCAATCAAGTAAAACCTTGAATTATAACATTTTAATCATAATTAAAGTTATTATTTTCTTAGTGGAATTTTTATATTGGTATAAACGTAATGTGTCGTGTGTTTGTTATAAAAAGATGAAATTAATACTTATTATTCAACAAACCTTTTTTTTTAGTTTTGTGTACAATTACTCATAGTACATACAACCACTAGCAAAACAAAACATACAAAATCCTGTCCCACGTAGGTACCGAAACCCAGCTTCTAAGTTCACAGACATGCCGCTGTGCCAGTGAGAGCCAGTTTACAACCACCGATTATATTATATTATTATTAATCTTGAATTTTTAAAAGCTGTAATTTTATAAAATTATGAATACTAAGTAGATTGAAATTAAACACCACTAAACTAGCTGGACCTTCTTTGGACAAGTGTTCATAACAAACGTGAATTCACTGATATATTTTCTTCTCAACGAAGATACACTTATGTAGTGTTACTATATCTAAAAGTGAGCCTCGTTATTTATATTAAATTGTCAAAAGGAATGGTATTGTGTTCTCAATTTTAGCTTACAAATATGGGATTGTTTTTTTCTATAGTCACATTTTGATTAACTTGTTGGAAGTGCAGTGAAAATGTGGCCCAACATGACCAGGCGTGTTAAGGCGTTCGACTCATAACTGAGGGTCGCGGGTTCGAATTCTCATCGCACCAAATATGTTCGCCCTTTCAGCCGTGTGGGGTTATAGTGTTACAGTTAATCCTACTATTCGTTGGTAAAAGAGTAGCCCAAGAGTTTGCGGTGGGTGGTGATGAGTATATACCTTCCCTTTAGCCTTACACAGCTAAATTAGGGACAGCTAGCGCAGATAGCTCTCATGTAGCATAGCGCGAAATTCAAAAACAAACAATGGAAATGTAATATTTCTGTAACGCCAAAAAATATATATTTGTTTTCTTTCTGATTCTTCTGAGTGAGAGTTTAGCCATAACCTTATAACTTTTAAAAATATTTATTTCACAACTTTTTAACTACACTGTTGCTGTCGTTTTTGTAGTTATATTGCTTCTGTGAAAAAAACTTAGTTATGTGAACTGCTGTACAACATAAATAAAAAAAAAAAAGCTAGTACATAAATGATATTTTAAACCTTTATTTTTTATATTTTCTTTTGATGTTTTTTATAATTTGTTATACTTTATACAGAGTTCCAGCCCAACTTCTTTCGTAAACCTAAAACATTCTCTGTACGCTTAGAGAGAATTCTTGCTGATATCCTTATTAAGGAAGACAAATTCATATTCTATTGAAATATATAGAAATGGAATTTTTTACATTACTTATAAATCTTAGTTGGTCAATTTACTTTTGTATTAACGTATATGCTTGATCATTTATAACTTATACATTTCATAGTCAAAGAACGTTACTTAAAATATTTTATTAATATTCCTTTTTATAAACTAGAATTTCTGACAAATAAGAAAAATTTAAGGAAAATAAAAATTGAAAAAATCTGTATTTGTATTTTTATTTAAGTTTAAATTGGCTGGAACTAAAAAATATATTTTATAAAATCAAGATTCGCATGATATTCATGTACAGTGAGCCAGTTACTATAACTTTACTTATATCTAGTTATAAGCTAACAAAAGAGCCTCTAAACGTTCATGCTTTCATTATGTTTATACACAGTCTCATTTCTTCGTAAATAGTTTAATGTTTCAAAGGCAACGTAGTTTTATAACTTTCATTTTTCTTCCGTATTGAATACGTACTTGACAATAAGCATATAAAATCATTCCTAGCAATTAAAAACGTTAATATTGACTATTTAACTTTTAAATCAAATGTTAGCAACTAATATTGCATAATCAACTATCTAGCAGTTTTCATGATTGTTTATATACCACCTTAAAAGTTTCAAAATTGCATTTTGAGCTTTTTTTATTATTTCTATGCACGTGTTATAATGGTTATTTTTATTTCATTTCTTACTTAATCTAAAAGTAAAGTGGTAAACATTCTCTTCTTTAATCCAGAACGTGAAAGATGGCCTAAAGTAAAATTACAAACAAAAACAAACCTATTATTTGCATTATTCATTGTGAAAACAAAAGAAAATTTTCTTTATACATCTAAATTCCACCTTTCTGTTCAATATTGAATTGCAAATTACCAACAGTCGGGAAAAGAAATCTTCATAACAGACGCTTATAATCTACTGTTTGACGAAAGGTTAGTCTTAAATTTTATGCAGGTGTTTAATACTCCTGGCTGTCAACCGTCGAAGAGTATCTCATAATACCTCAAGATAAGAAGGATGCAAAACTCCTTTTCAGGTCTAAAGTTTTTTTTATTACTTTATCTTATTAAAGGTCTTAAAAATCAGAACAGCTTTTATTAATTCTTTCAACAGAATTTCAATATAATAGTATGCAGCAGGAAGGTTTTGAAAATGTAAGTTTATAAAAATAAGAAATACGTTTTACAGTTATCTCTGTATATTCCGTACAATCAATATTTCACATATAAATATTCAAAACAAAACGTACCACAGTCTATAAATACATATTTCATATATATATATGTACACCTATACGTATATAGTTTTGGTAATTAACCTCAGAACAAAATATAATAGACAATTTATTCACAGATATTTAAATTCCTATACAGATTCTACTTGAAAGTCTTCAGTGGCTCAGGGGGATATCTGAAAACTTATTAGGTAAAAAATTCCAAGTTTTGATGTCCGTGGTGGAAACGTTTGTTTATTTGTTGTTTTTTTAATTTCGCGCAAAGCTACTTTATGGCTATCTGTGCTAGCCGTCCCTAATTTAGCAGTGTAAGAATAGAGGAAAGGCAGCTAGTCATCACCACGCATTGCCAACTCTTGGGTTACTCTTTTGCCAACGAATATGGGGATTAATACTGACATTATGATGTCCCCACGGCTGAAAGGGTGAGCATGTTTGGTGTGACGAGAATTCGAACCCGCTCGATCAAATATACGAAACAGTGAATTTATTGATTTTATTTGCTTCAGTTAAGCAATTCAATCAATTAGACACGAAAGTAAAAGTACTTACAAAATGCCCGCGAAAGCCTTTGTTTCTCAGAGATAAAAATTCTTATTTAAGAAGCTATACTAACATTAACATCCTTTCAGCATTTCTTTCTTTACTGCCACTTTATTTACTCTGTTAAACTGTTAATCCTTCTTTATTTGTCTTCATAAGAATGTAGATTAAATAAAATATTATAAAAAATTCGCGGTTCTTTACAGCCTCAAGCTCTCGAACTGTTAATTAATGTTTATAAAGAACCTTTCTATTTCAGGTTCTGGTTAATCTTTTCAAACTAATAAATATGCATAGCATTCATTCTTGAATTGATCAAAGCCGACTGTTGGTGTTATGACTCTTTAACTAGAAGCAAAATTTAATTGATTATTATTATGTAATACCTATCATATGCAGATCAGAACAATTCTAAAACATGTTCATGTGAAAAATATAAAATTAAACTATATTCGGAACTACTTTCTAAATTTTTAAAGCAAAGTTAGTTTAAAAATATTTAATTTATTCGACAAACTTAACAAGAATTATAAATTTACTTATCCCAGTAATCTGTTTCTTTGTTTGTTTCAAAGTTTTCATACAAAATTACTCAGTTATCTGTGCATAGCCGTCTCTAATTCTGAATTGGTAGACAAGTGAAAGACAGCTCTTCAACAGCATCCATTGCCAAATTTTGGGCTACGCTGGTGTAATTGAATAGTGGCTTTGGACATTGTACTGAGAGCAATCTAAGTTTTTGTTGGACGGGCCATAGCTAGTCTCCTAGCAATAATAAAAAATAATCGAATTATGTAGCCGGTATAATTAATTGACTCACGCATATATATATATATATATATTCACTTATTTTTAATTATCTTTAAATAGAATTGATAATATAATATATGTTTACGAAATAATTGATATGAGACAATCATATTGTGCTATATGTTGTTTTTATCACTATTATACTTACAATAATAAATTAATAACACACAAGTTAAAACCGTCACGCAATTAAAATATTTTTAAAATGTGGGCTCTAATTATGTTGATGTTTAATACGTCATTGTCATCATTACTATTAAAGGCATATTTTGACAGAAAAAATGATGCGTTGTTTTCAATCTTGACAACACAAAATACATCTTTCTACTCAATTCGAAAGTTTATATCGAGAGATATTTAAATTTTAAGATTAAAAACATTCCATTCCGAAAGGTCACGTGGAAACCATTTCTGAGCTGATGATAAAAGTAACATATTTCTCCTGAACTGGATGCTGATTTATCACAAGCTAACCGTGACAACCCGTACAGAAACAACTGAGATGAGGTTTAGTAACTTATGTATATTAAAAATACAGTCCCGGCATGGCCAAGAGTGTTAATGTGCGCGGCTCGTAATCTGAGAGTCTTGGTTTCGCATCCCCGTTGCGCCAAACATGCTCGCCCTTTCAGCCGTGGGAGCATGATAATGTAACGGTCAATCCTACTATTCGTTGATAAAAGAGTAGCCCAAGAGTTGGCGGTGGGTGGTGATAACTAGCTGCCTTCCCTCTAGTCTTATACTGCTAAATTAGGGACGGCTAGTACAGATAGCCCTCGAGTAGCTTTGTGCAAAATTCAAAAACAAACAAACAATTAAAAATATTATGGCATTACACCTAATTTACTATTAGAAATTTTACAGCGAACCAACTGTTTATGATTATATACATGCATGTGTGACGAATTTCTTTTCTTTTCACCAAAGATAACATATTTTGAAACTTATATTTGGTGAGAAAAAATAAATATATAACACATATATATATGTGTGTGTGTCAATAACTGGGGTAAGGTTTCTCGCTCAAGATCTCAATAACATAGAATTATTTGCAACAATAAAAATATACACCAAATAAACTAGGCTTCTACTATGTACGAAAATGTTTGGAAAGTTTGAGATATTAGCGTATTTCTCTGATGTTTCATTACTATGAATATCTAAACATCATTCCTTTATTTCCTTTTACTGATATTTGATACTTAGTTCCATTGTAACACTGAGGTGAACCACAAACTTCATTAAAGACATTGTGGATTTTTTAAATGGTTAAAGAAACTAATTAAAATCAAATAAATAAATAGTAAAAACTGAGGGGTTTTATAATTTGTATAACATTATGACGTGTTAAACATAAGTTATAAGAAAATAATAAAATCCAACATATTTTGCAAAAGAATATTAATAGTAAAGTATCTAAAGATAATCCATTTGGCAAGATTCAGTATCTGATATTACAACAATATCCTCCTGAATACAGAAATTAGTAGTTCGTAGTCACATAAAATCAATTAAGCACTTTAGACTACATATAACGTATGTTCTCCAAATTAAAATAATTATCACCAAGAATATGCGGACCAATATTGATTTCCATATAAAAAAGAAGTTAATTTAAATTCACGACATCGTCAATTAATTTTTATTTTTTTTGTTTCATTTAGCAAATACTTTCTAGTCGTCACTTAAATAAGTCAAAACGATTTGCATATACACAATCATTGACTTCACAAATTAAAATGTGATTTATTCTTAGATCATCTCTAAATTTGTATTATAATAATTCTCATAAAAATAATTCATAAAACTTAAAAAGTGATATTTCCACTGAGCAGTAATTATTGCTTAACGTAACATAATATTTACGGGCAACAAGGGACCTGTTGATTTGTCTCAGCTGTCCCATCCTCTAAACCAAACTAAAACTATTAAATAATGATTATAATTCATACATTTATCAAGCTTTGTTTTTAAACTCACTCAACTTTATTACCTCCATAACATCCGAAGGTAATCCATTTCATAAGCCAACCACTCTATTTGAAAAATAAAATTGTTTTACCTGAAGACAGTTTCTACCTTTCTTAAATTTATAAATGTGTCTCCTAGTTCTATAATCCTCGATGAAAGGTATAAAAAGTGTTGATGAAACAACATTATCAATTCATTTTACAATCTTAAACACTTCAATCGGATCACCTTTAACCCTTCTTTTTTCAATGGGAAACAGTTTAAAGATCTTAATATCTATTTATATGACAACCCCTCTAACCCAGGTACCATTTCAGTAACCCTTATAGGAAACCCTTTCGACAGATCAATGTTTTTCCCAAGGTAAGAAGCCGAAAACTTAATACAATAATCTAAATTTGACGTATGCAATGATGTTATAACCTCTTTAAACTTGTATTCAGTATTTCTGTAGATACAACCTAAAATCCTGCCCTACCATCAGCAAAAGCACACTGTTTCGATGGCTTGAGAGAGTGATAAACTATTACACCAAGATCCTTTTCTTTCATGACACTATTAAGGTTATTCCCATCTAAATTATATGTATAATTCAAATTATGATGACCCACATGCAACATATTGCATTTTTTTCTAATTAAAGCTCATCTGCCATTTATTGCATTTATCTTAACTCAAACTCATCTGTCATTTATTTGCTCAACTAACTAAATGATCCAAATCCTTTTGTAAAGCAGTAGCAACAACACCCAAGACCTTCATATCATCAGCAAATTTAAGTAATATATTGACCATTCCTTTATTTACGTCAATAATGTAAATAAAAAAAGCAAGGTTTCTAAAACTGAATCCTGAGATAAACCAGTTGTAACATTAATCCTGTTTGATTGAACTCCATTTTTAGCAACCTCCTGCTTTCTTCCGTCAAGCTACTATTTTATCCAATTGGTTAACTTATCCCCTATATCTACAGAGATAAGATTCTTTACGAGTCTTTTATGTGGAACTTTCTCCAATGCTTTCCAAAAATCCAGGTACAACAAAGCTACACCCTTGCCTTTATCTATCTTTGTACTAGCCCTTTTAAAGCATGTCAAAAGATTTATAAAGCAAGATTTTCCCTTACTGACATTATTATGACTATCTGATAAAATTCAAAACTCTGTTAAACGACTTTACAAAGTATCTTTTAAGAGATTTTCCAAAACTTTTGCCACAACTGACATAAGAGTAATAGGCCTATAATTACTATGATAACTTCTATTATCTCCCTTGAAGATAGTAGTGACATAAACTAATTTTCAAGCTGTTGGCACTTGTTCACTATTCAAGCAATTACAAAACATTTTAGCAAGTGGCTCACAAATCCAATCCTTGACATCTTTTAAAACTCCTGGGGAATTATTAGTTGAACCTGGACCATTATCATTCTTTAAACTTCCCAATTTTATTTTAACAAGCTCAGAACTTATGCAGTTGTCTTGTTCAACTTTGTTTTCATCTACCAGTTGCTTAAGATGACGAATACTTCTAAAGTCTTCATTAGTTAAAAATGAAAAAAAATTACAAATCTAACCGTTTCATAATTATCAGAAACAAGCCTTTCTTTGTCATTCCTCAAGGGACCTCTCCTGATTCTTAAAAAAATTTTCTTTACCTTTAATGTATTTAGATAATCC
Source organism: Tachypleus tridentatus (assembly GCF_004210375.1). Taxonomy (NCBI): domain Eukaryota; kingdom Metazoa; phylum Arthropoda; class Merostomata; order Xiphosura; family Limulidae; genus Tachypleus; species Tachypleus tridentatus. The sequence goes on along the minus strand of NC_134837.1, from coordinate 239,765,783 downwards.
TTACTGTTGATTTTTATGTTTTTAATCGAATTCTTCCTGTTTTACCAGCATTCACAATCATCTATAATCTTCTGTAAAACCTGTCGATTTACATTTCTTAAATTTGTTATGCTTTTCTTTAATTTTATCTCTTATACCTTTTATGAGTCAACGTGGTTTGTTACATGCAGCTACCCTTTTCTTTATGTAAAAAATATATTCATTCTCAGTATTGAAAGATTTCCACATTTGTTCAGTGTCTCCAAACAACACAGCTGCCTAATTCACAATAGCTAATTTTAATTTATCACTTAAAAATTTGCTTTTTGAAATTTGAGATCAAAATACCATTATTCCTGATTTCTATATGCAGTAAAACATCAAACCTAATACAACAATGACCATTTGTATTTTAATGTTCCTCAGTTTCATCCTCTCAACCATTTCTGTCTTAGAAGTTAACAAGAAATCTAAAATACTATTATTTCTAGTAGGTTCCGTGACCAACTGTAGAAGAAACCCATCTTGTACAATTTTTAGAATATTTTCCCCTTGTGGGCTGACTCTAGCGTTTCCCAATCAATATACCTGAAATTAGAATCACCAATAATTATTACTTCCTTAACAGCAGAAATTTTAATGTCACTAATTTTTCTGGTTTCATCTGGTGGAGTGTAATACATTTCTACAAACAGCATTTTCCATTGACATACACAAACAGAAACCCAAATGTATTCCATCTCTTTGCTGTTATCCTTAATATTCTCAGCTTCAATAGGATGTAACATTCATTTTACATATAGAGCTCCTCACTCTTCTCTTTAGCAGTCTTTCCTTATTAAATATCCTATAACAATGTATTTCAAAGAAATTTCTGTGGTCAAAATAATCTACATTTAACCACATTTCAGTTATCACCTGATTACGTCAAAACCTTTATTCTTACCACTTCAATAAAGTTATCTATTTTATTTCATTTACTTCTAGCATAACAAGAGCAACAATTAAACTTATTCTTATAACTACTCTTTATTATGCTAAACTTCACCTACATATCAATTTTGTTTCATTTAGATTATATCTGCTCTCATTGCCATCTAGTTCTATTTTAAAACTTTCCTTACAACTGAATTAATAACTCTTGCAAACATGCAAACTTTCCTATTTAAGTGTCAACTGTTCATTACAAAAAAAATCCCTCCTTCTACTGTACTGATCTTCCAAGTCCAACCATCTAACGTGCTTATTATTACATAGTTTCAGCCTAGCGTTTAGCCCTAGTGATATACTCAAAACTACATCTTCACAATTAATTCTTGGTAGTATCGCTGACACAATTATTTTATGGCCTTTGTCCTGAAATACTTTTATCAACTCGTTGTACTTATTAAGTAGCTTCTCTGACTTACTATTTCTTATATCGTTAGCCCCTGTGTGCACACCAAAACTACATCGTTGCCAGTTCCCTGTCTCTGTAGGTTATCTTTCCCACTCGTGCCCCATGATAGCAAAATCTGACTTTTTCTCCCTATTTACCTCACAAAGTATTCCATCCATTTGCTGTGTAAAGGGTTCACTTATGACTATAACCTCTTTAAGTTCATAATCCATATCTTTCTCTAATCCTTTTACTTTCCCTCCCTCCAATAGTTCGTTGTCTACATAAGCCAAGATCTGAAATCTATTCCTCAATGGAGTAAGGCCTTTGCATATACGTTCACTACTTTTAACATTAACACTACTCTTTCATAATTCCTGAATATTATTCTTAATATTTGTTAATGCTTCCCTTGCAAGTGAAAGCTTAAACACTTCTTAAAATCTTGTTGTCATTATCTAAAATTTATACCACTTTATTGATAGACACTAAAATATTCTCCAACCTGCAAACACTACAAATAAATTTAACATCCTTACTACTAGCTTCTTTAAAAGTGCATAGTAGTTCAGAGTACCCAAATAAAACCCATTCATTGCATCTATTCCACCTAACACTCTGGTAACGCTTAACGTAACTTCTGAATTAGTGTTAGCCATTGTATTGTTTGTTAAAGTAAACACTTGATACTCTGGATAAATATCAGTAGTTTGTTATTAACATTGCTATGCTCAATTCTGACAATTAACTAGTTTCAAACTGTATTTATTTTTTAAAAATATATATAATTTGTATTACACTCTCACTGTCTCTGCAAGTTCAATTATAACTTATCCAAAGATCCGTTAAACGTACTTTGCCAGGTCTAACGTCACACAATGCGTTGGTCTACTAAAATCTAAATTAAAAACTTATATCTAATATTTTAGTCCCAGTTTTTTGTTTTTTGTTATTCATCTTTATTTTTCTAAATACAAAAAAGGAAAACAATGTTTGTTTGTTTTTCAATTTAGCGCAAAGCTACTCAAGGGCTATCTGTGCTAGCTGTCCCTAATTTAGCAGTGTAACTCTAGAGAGAAGGCAGCTCGTCATCACCACCCACCGCCAACTCTTGGGCTACTCTTTTACCAACGAATAGTGGGATTGACCGCCACATTATAACGCCTCCACGGCTGGGAGGGCGAGCATATTTGATGCGACAAGGATTCGAACCCGCGGATTACGAGTCGAACGCCTTAACACGCTTGCCCATGCCGGGCCCAAAATGTAAAAGCAAATAACATAGAAAAATCCACTATAGTATTATAACTTAGCTTTTAACGTCTTTTCTTTCAAATATATGATATTTGCGCAAAGCTATATTCAAGGACGGTTTACGTTAGCCTCCCTTAATTTTGAACTTGGCCCATCACACCAAACATGCTCGCCTTGTCATTCTTGGACGCGTTATAATATTACAGTTAATTTCACTATTCGTTGGTAAAAGAGTAGCCCAACAATTGGCGGTGGGTAGTGATGACTAGATGCCTTCCATATAATTCTACACTGCTAAATTAGGGACGGCTGGTGTAGATAACCTTTATGCAGCTTTGCGCGAAAATTAAAACCAAACACAATTTTGAACAAATAGACCAAAGGGAATGCAGCTTGTCACCATATAGTAGAACTTGATAGTAAACCATACAGCACACCCACTGCTAAGTTTTCTACGACGTTTTATTCGTTATTTCTATTATATATCTTTTATATTATATACTATATACTATATATTCTATTATATATACTAACTTCTTTTATAAACAAATCGTTTTTGTTTTTCTTTTCTTGCTTTAGCACAAAGCCGTATCGGTTTGTCTGTGATCTGTCAATTGGAGGGAATCGGATTCAGCCCATTTAAGCCTGCGAATTTACAAATTGTTATTATTTTAAGTAAAACAGAAAAATCCTTTGCGTTTGTGTGACAATAGAATCATTAGTAAACTGAGAAACTCAGGTTTACCAAATAGTTCAGTTATACTGACGAAATCAGATTAAAAATGTGTTGATATTCTGTCACAAGGCTCGAAGAAGTATTATTGCCCATATGACATCCTATGGATCAGAAGTAAGTTTAAGGGCTTACAGCAACTCAAAAATATAGGGTTAGATTCTTCTCAGTGAACAAAGTGTAGATTGTTCACTGTTTAGCTCAATCTATATTTTTACAGGTGGCGCCATCTAAGATTATAAAATACACTCGTAAGAAAATTGTGTTTAGATGAAGTATACATATATATACACTTCCCTTTCTTAAACGATTGACTAAAATCTTTATTCATTTTACCATTCCACTATTCTTGTAGTAGGCTGTTTTTTTGCATTAATTTGGAGGGGGACCTTAATTGAGAATGTGATGCTTAGTAATCTAAGACGTAACATTTGAGAAAACAAACTATTACTTTGTTTATAAAATATAATTTGATTATACTGTTGAATTATCACATGCTTCGGAAGATTTTAAATTTATTTTGACATTCAAGCAACAGTGTGGTCGAAAGGATACAACAAAAATGGTACACAATTCCTCGAAATCCGGCACCTTTAAGGGTATCACATCAGAATGTAAAGTTGAATCTACTAAATCTACTAATCAGATAAGATGAACTATCTACGAATTCTGTGTTTGCTCAGGCTCGTATTTATCAAAGAGAGTTATTCATCAATATTTCATGATCAGAAATTACACCAGATATACATTTATTTACTATTTTAGATCCAAAATCATCTGTTGGTCTGTACAGTATAGCCATTTCAATCACACCAGGATTTAAGGGGAAGAAATACAAAAATTATACATCTTAACACTCTTTTACATACTTTACAAATTTTCAGGCTTGTCCAAATGCACTAATTGATTTGATTTTATTCAAGATGCACTGAATATTATTTTACAACAACCACTAAACACGAAACCTATGACGAGATTTGCTAGAATTCAAGGTTCGGTTCACTGCAAAAAGCTCATTGCATAGCTATTTGCTCAAACAATAACACGGCACTCTCACAGGCTTGTCTTAGTGCATCGTTTAAAATAAGTAAAATAAGTGTAGATTATGAAAAATCTTTGCCAAAATATAAAATAGAGGAAAGTTGTGTTTCCGACAGAAATGCTGTATTGGCTACATTTGTGAGTGCAATGGCCCTTCAGAAGCATTATTATAATAAAATGTACTTTTGATTGTTCAACAGAAGAGATGACGTTATTTAAATTCTGCAGACTTCTATCTGTTTGAAGATTTTACAAAAACAAGTCACCTTCGAACATTCTTATAAGAATAATTTTCAATTTCCTAAAATATGGTAACTGTTTTTAACTTTTATAGAGAAGAAAACTGTTGCTCAACTTAATTGCCTTCACAAAAACACTGACCTTTAAGTGTACTTTGTACCATACAGAAACTTACAGTGTAAATACTGTATACTTCTCTCAGTGATACATTTGAAAAATCTTTTTATCAGAATCTAATTATTTCTTTTTTATCCTTTGTTATGTAAGAAGATTCTAGAATTAGCAAGTCAACCCTCTTTCTAGGCAGTTAATCAATAAACAATACGTAGTTCCTTTATTAGAGACTTTTCAGAGCTTTTATGGTATAAACCCGATTATCATATTTCTATAAAAAATTTCAAAAAGTATTCTCAGATTTATACAAACTATTGAACAGTCCTGTTTATGTATGTCATTTAAATTTTTTCGCCCTGTAACTTCAAAATACAGATGTCTACCGGTATTTATTTAATATGTATAATTGGCATACAAATATCAATGTTCCATGCTGCAGCATTTTAAATAATTAGAACAAAATGAATCAACGTTCACTTCACTATAGTTATATAACTAACAGTGCACCAGATTCTTTTTACTTTTCACATCGCCCGACAAGGTCAGGTGTTTAGAGTGAAGAATAGTAATTTGAGGGTCGCGGGTTTGAATCTTTATTACACCAAAAATCTTCGCTCTGAGAGAGGGAATGTTTTAAAGTAACGGTCCATCCCACTCTTTCTTGGTAAAAGAGTATTCCAAAGGTTGGCGGTGAGTAGTGAAGAGTAACTGCCTTCCTTCTATCTTTACATTGCTAAATTAGGGACGGTTACACAGATCGCCCTCATGTAGCTTTCAACGAAATGTAAAACAAACAATTTCTTTTCACACCCTTAATATAAAATACACAGTTAGTTACTTGCGCCCTCTTCCGGTTAATTAAAGGTAAATCTAACAGATTATAATAGCAAAAATGGGCTTTCGTTGCTTGCTAACTGCCGTTGTTTCTTGCTTTTCATCTGTAAAGTCGGACTACGTTAACATTTATAAAATACCACACATGGCAACTTAAAAAATTGATCCTCTTTGTTTGTTTCAGAGCAAAGTCACATTGGACTATTTACTGTGTTTACCGCGGGGAATCGAACTCCAAATTGAAAAATTTTAGAGCTGTAAGTTTACTGTTGTTTAATCGTCAATATATGAAATGTTTTACTTATAATATGAAATCACTAATCATTTACCAGTTTACTTCACCCATATCTGCTATTATTAATAATTGATTTACCATAAGACCATAGATTTAACAGTTTGAGCACCAAATTCTCAGTATTTAGATTACAGATTCAAGTCCTCTCACTGAACATACTCGCCTTTTCCGTCGTGAGATCGTTATAAAGAGATGGACAATCGTACACTCCACTGGTAAAAAGAGTAGTCCAAGAGTTGACGATGGTTAGGGTGCCTTCTCTCTAATCTATTACTAAATTATGCATATTCGAAATTCGAGTGCAGAAAGCCCCTGAGTAGCTTTGTTCAAAATTCAAAAAACAAACGTCTTGAACATTATGCAGTAAGATAACAACGCAATGTTATTGCATATTTGCTATTAGTTCGTTATGAAGTGTAATAACAAAGCATTGCTATTTATTAGTAGCTTTATTACTACACCATTACATACTAAAGTAACCACTGATACCAGCTTTTACAGATATTCATAGGTACATTTTTACACCTTTTTTAAGGAATTCTAAGCTTACTTAGATGATGTTATGGCGGACAAGGTGTGGAAGAACACGCTATTCCTTGGAAAGCGATCACACAAAACAGCACTCATCTTGAAAAGGCTCAAATTTGCTGTATCATTAATGTTCCATGTGATGCGAAACGTACTAAAAATTAACGTTTATATAAATACTTTCACGTTAGGGTAAAGTGGGTAGGGGCAAAGTCGTATCAATAAATTTTTGACGTATAATTAATCTCGGATTTTGGGATACCGCACTAGGACTTTTTTCAGCCATAACAATGAAACGTACGAAACCAGATAGAATAATACAGAATAAGCCAACTGCACAACTACGTTAAAGTCCCAGCATTACTTTCTTTACGTGAGAATAAATATTACGTAATTTTGCTCAACCACGCATGTTTACTTTTATTTTTGCTGTTCGCATTTGATTTATTAGTCGCTTAGCATATCAAAAATATCTCGCTTGTAGAGGTTCACATGAGCTATAAAGCTTACATGTCGGAAAATGATGCACCTGAAGACCATAACTCACCAATTTATACCAGAGAGTTGCGTTTCCTTCGAAACTGACACTTGTATAATATAAATGGAGGAGAAGATGAAGCGACGTTACACACCCATGAGCAATTTATAATGAATTTGAAAAAGCTAAACCCGATTTCCTTCTGCTTGGACTGTTAGCTTGTTAAATTTAACACATTACATATAGGCTTAGGCTTAACTTTCTATCTTTCAAACAAAAGGTATGGCAACACACATATAAATGAATTAAAATTTTAAAAAGAATTGCCTTTACATAATTGACCACGTGTTTTCTTATTATTTCTAGTAGAGAAAGTATAACTATTTAGCATTTATGAACATTAAAATAATTGCTATGTTGAAAAAGTGCTAAAAGATACCATCCGTCTGAACTTTCGGCTCATATTTAACCCACTTCAACTCCGCATCTAAGAAGAAAAACATTATTTACTTCTGAAACTTAAACAAAATGCTATTTTGTTTTTTCTTCAATAAATTCATTTAAACAACTTTTAATTTTTCTCGAAAATGTATTTTCTTTGTACCACATTGAGATGCCTTGTGCCCTTTAATGTTCAGTTAAACGCACTGGCTTAGATACTTCAATCTATTCTTAAAGAAACTGATGGTACTTTATCCAAAATAAATCTAAGCTTCTAAAATGTGAGAGACAAAAAAGTTAGTGAACAAGAAGTAAATAAATATATGGTAATTTCATGGATCATAAAGCAATTTAAGGAAGGTCAGTATAATTTTGAAAATTATGGCTTTTAAAATTCTGTTTATGTTTAAAAGTATCTATGTTTAGCAATGAGCAAATAATTAACTCCTTTTATCTCATTTCTTTATGTAGACAGTACGTAAAACACCTTTATCGGCAATATTTGATGAACCATCCGTTACAAACTAATGTTGATGATGATGGCAACTGTTTTATTAGTTTTTATATTTTCTAAATTGAGCGTGACCTCGTGGTCAACTTTATATGCTGCAGGTCAAGATCTAAACGCCGTAAAATATGCTCCGCACTTTCAACTTTCGAAATTACAAATTATTATACCCGAATCTTAAAGGTCTCACCTTGTTATTTAGCCCATGTGAAACATTCACTATTGTTCGTGCTTTACTTCCAGAACTTTACTTGTGTTTTAATGTGATATAACAGTAAAATAACTTTAACATTATATTTATGACAGGTTTTAATGTATTTCCTTGATAATGTTACACAATGTTCTTAGTTCAATATTTGCAATAAACAGGCGGGGTAAAAATTACTCACATCAACTCATACTTTATATAATATCAATATAGCAGTAATTTTCTGGTTTTACTTTACTTTGTACGAAAAGTTAAATTCCCTTTTAACGCATTTCAATCAAATGAGACTGTAACGTGTTACTGATACTTAGGAGCAGTTACCTTGTTTTCTGAGGAATTATCAGCAAAGATTTATTGCACACTATGGCATCCACATTTTTAGCACAAGATTTGATCGCTTGAGTATGAGTTTTTGCGTACAAAATGCGTCGTCACATAAAATAATTATTGTCGTCTCAGGTGGTTACTATTTCCACTCTTATTTGCTACTCTTAACAACTGTTTTCAGCATGGATCTTTACTTTTTTTGTATTTGTTCATAAGCTTATTGGAATTCGAAATAAAGTACTGACACTTTTTCCTAGAAAATATTATTCTCAATTATCCTGTGTGAACTACTTTTCTTTTCACTGAAAAATGTATTTAGGAAGTTTTAGCTTAAAATCTTTTTTTTTTCTAGTTCAACTAAGAGAAAGAACAGATCATTGTAAAATTCACGAGTTTGATCCCACCACGTAACTGAAGTAAGAAGTCACTCGTTTAGATATAATTTTATTTATTCTTGTAAGTTGAGTTTCAGCTACGTTTCTTTGTGAGTAATAACATCATTAGTTTGAAGAAAAATATTTTGTTTACAAACCTTTTCCTCAATATCTCTAAGAAAGAGCAAAGCTAACTGACCTGTAGTAAACTTTCTTCTGTGTGTTTGTAGGCATGTTTTGTTAAGAGCAAACCTTCACTGTGCTATCTGCTCTATCCACTGAGGGAAATTGAACCACAGATTTTCAACGTCGTACGTCCGTATAATCAGCCCGGCACGGCCAAGTTATTAATGCGTTAAACTCGTAATCTGAGGATCGCGGGTTCGAATTCCCATCACACCAAATATGCCTGCCCTTGTAGCCGTCGGGGCTTTATATAGCGACGATCAATCCCACTATTTATTGAAGATGAGTAGCGATTACTAGCTGCTTTGCCTCTAGCCTTACGCTACTAAATTAGGGCCGGCTAACGCAGATAATCCTCGCGTGGCTTTGCGCGAAATTTAAAAATAAACGTTCGTGGACTTACTGCTATCTCACTAAGGGGCCGCAATTTTCTATATTTGAGCAGTACTTGGGAATAAATCTCAACTTTTAACACATTATGATGTTGTGCAGGAGAAACGGTGGTTTTGAAAATATAATCACAAATAAATATGATTCGCAGTTTTAAGCAATATCCTCTATTAGAAAGAATGCTAAAACAAATTTAATTATTTCATTTTATGATAAAATAACCAGAAGGAAAACATATCGTTATAGTACATCAGTATCAATTAATCTGAATTATCCACTCCCCCATGGCTCAGCGATAGGCTTGAAAGCATGTAACGCTAATAATCGGAGGTCGATACCAGCGGTGAACACAACAAAGATATCGCATTATGCGTCATTAGATTTAAGATAAACAGAACTAAACTGAATTATTAAATACAACAGTGAATCAATTCCAACAAAAGCCATCTTAGTTTCTCATTTTGAACTTCGTGGCGGTTTTTTTATATTCTTTATACCATCACCATTACCAAATTACTCTAGGGTATGTCTGGGATTTCTTTGAAACGTAATAGATAACATCAAGATTTTTCCACTTTTTCTTGAAGTTATGATATGATTTGTGACTACAGAAAACTAACGCCATTGTAACAACACAATACTCAGAGGTCGTTTAAGCCTCAGGAACACAACTGTACGTAACGTGAATTATTTAATAAACCATCATTACTGTTAAGTTCAGTCTTTTTATAAACATTAATTATAAACAATTTTTAGTCCCAAGTAGACGGAAACTATAAGCATAATGAATCCAAACATTTCTTTTCACTCCGATAATATTCTTTATGTGCTAAATATTCCTTCATTACACATGAATGAATAAAACAAGAGTTTTTCAAACTACCAACCAAAACCCTGTAGAATGTAACGTGTGCTGTGCTTAAGAGCTATTAAAGAATGAGTAAAAAATAATTTTTCTTTGTTCTCTTATGTTACGTTGTTCAATCAGGAAAATGTATCGTAAGGTTAGAAGCTGTAGTTACATTTATTGTTTATATCAGTTATTATGTTTTACCAGTATGATGTTTATTATATAATTTATCCACTGCAGTTCAGTGAAGTATTGGTAATTTAAGGATTAAGCTGAGCCTCTTTTTACTTAAAGTATGTTTGTTTGAAATAAAACACAAGACTACACAAAAGATATTTCTATGCTCTGCCCATCATGGGTATCGAAATCCCGTTTTTGTGTTGTGAGTTCGCAGATATACCGCCGTGCCACTTTGGGACCTTTCAAATATGTAATATTTGTAATAAAAAATAGATAACTACACACTACATTTATTATTAAAGTTAAAACAGAATTGATTGCGTCATAACCAAAAGCTTTATCTCAGTAAATAATTTCCAGATGTGACAGGAAAGTTGGTGGACTTACAACGCTAATCAAGGGGGTTCAATTCCTCTAAGCAGTCACAGCAGACAACCCAATGTATATAGGTCTGCTTTAAAAGTAATAATTTTCTGTAGTGTATTTATTAATTGAAGTATAGTCATGTGAAAAATTTAGGACATCCTATGAAAGCCTGTGTATTTTTGTAACATTTTTGAGTATATAGATATTTAATATCAATTTTAACAATACTAAGAGATTATAGGAATATAACTAAACAATTAAAACTAAAGAAAAGACTTTTCAAGATCTTCTGTAAATGTAATTCTACAAAAATGCATATTCTAACTGAGGAAAAAGTCAGGACACCCCCACATTTATTCCCACTTAAAATGGCTCAACTCACACACAGGTGTATCACACCAGGTGCACGTGATTAGAAGATCGTTACTCAGCATTTTGAATAAGGTTTGCCCTATTTAAACCTCAGACATTTAGTTTGGTGTGCTTCTGACTGTTGAAGTGAAAGTGAGCACCATGGTGAGAGCAAATGAGCTGTTTGAGGCTTTCAGAATGAAGATTGTAGCAGCTTATGAGTCTGGTAAGGGATTTAAAAAAATTCCAACAGATTTTGAAACCAGCCATTCCACTGTCCGGAAAATAGTCAACAGGTGGAGGACTTTCAAAACAACTGCCAACATGCCCAGATCTGGTCGTCCAAGCAAGTTCACCCCGAGAGCAGACCGCAAGATGCTAAAATAGGCCTCCAAACACCCTAACATGTCATCACGGGACCTACAGCAGGCTCTGGCTACTGTTGATGTGAAAGTACATACCTCTACAATCAGAAAGAGACTGCACAAGTTTAACTTGCATGGGAGGTGTGCAAGGAGGAAACCTTTGCTCTCTAAGAGAAACATCAAGGCCAGACTAAAGTTTGCCAGAGAGAATGTAGACAAAGACCAGGACTTCTAGAATAATGTTCTTTGGACAGATGAGTCTAAAATTGAATTATTTGGACGCCAGAACAGAGGACATGTTTGGCGTAAACCAAATACAGCATTCCAGGAAAAGAACCTCATACCAGCTGTAAAGCATGAAAGTGGAAGTGTCATAGTTTGGGGCTGCTTTGCTGCAGCAGGACCTGGACAGCTCACAATCATAGAATCCGCCATGAATTCTAATGTGTATCAGAGGGTGCTTGAGGATCATCTGAGACCATCTGTACGAAATCTAAAGCTGAAGCGGAACTGGACCCTGTAACACGACAATTACCCAAAACATACCAGTAAATTCACCAAAAACTGGCTGAAAACTAAGAAATGAAGAGTCCTGGAATGGCCGAGTCAAAGTCCAGATCTTAATCCCATTGAGATGCTGTAGGGTGACTTGAAACGGGCTATACATGCAAAAATCCCTCAAACATCTCACAGCTGAAATACTTCTGCATTGAGGAGTGGGGCTAACTTTCTTCAGACCGATGTCAGAGACTGGTAGATGGCTACAAGAAGCGTCTCACTGCAGTTATTTCAGCCAAAGGGGTAACACTAGCTACTAGGGAGTAGGGTGTCCTAACTTCTTCCTCTGTTAGAATATGTATTTTTGTAGAATTACATTTACAGAAGATCTGGAAAAGTCTTTTCTTTAGTTTTAATTGTTTAGTTATATTTCTATAATCTCTCAGTATTGTTGAAATTGAGATCAATTATCGAAATATACAAAAATGTTACAAAAATGCACAGGCTTTCATAGGGTGTCCTAACGTTTTCACATGACTGTATCTTTACTGAGTGTGTATTTTAAAGTGTTAGTATTAGTGGCATTGGGCCCGGTATGGTCAGGTTGTTAAGGTACTCGACTCGTAATCTGAGGGTCACGGGTTCGAATCCCCGTCACACCAAACATGCTTGCCCTTTCAGCCGTTGGGGTGTAATAAAGTGACGGTACATCCTACTATTCGTTGGTAAAAGAGTAGCCTAAGAGTTGGCTGTGGATGGTGATGACTGGCTGCCATCACTCTAGTCTTACACTGCTAAATTAGGAGACGACGCAAAATTCAAAACAAAAGAACAATTAGTGTCATTAGTATTGTAGCAAAATAAGCTAAGTTTAAATACAGTGAATAAAGATAAATATAAAATAAGAGTATACTTAAACGCTGAGAGTCGGCTAATGATTGGAAACAAATAGACTCCAAATTATTATAAATATCAAGTTAAGTGCTGAGTTTCGTTGGTTTCTTTTCCGGACAATAGACCACAACAATGTAATGTTGTTGTTTTTTTCAAAATCATTATCGTATGTGCAATTATCCCTTATGAATATTTACATTTAATTATCCTCTTTAGTAAAACATAGTGCACTTCAATAGCGAAACTTCAACCATACAGGTAGTGACAATAGTATTTTACTAATATTACAAGTGGCAGTTATTTCACAGTTATATGTTCTACATTATTCTGCAACTGCGATACGTTGCTTCAATTCCGTTGTCACTGACGTTTGTATTTAACAGAAAAACACAGGATTGTCTCGGATAATTTGGTACTGGAGTAATCTTGTTTGTTTGATGTTACGCACAAAGCTACACAATGGACTATCTGTGATGTGCCTACTTACCGATATGGAAACTCAATTTCTAGCGTTGTGAGTTAACAGACTTACCACTGTGCCACTGGCCGCAGAGAATCCTTTAAGAAATGCTTTAAGGATCGGATTGCTTGGTCAGAGTTCCTGTAATCAAAGTATGTCTCGGCTCTAGTGAGAGTAGATAATAATTCTGCTATCTTGGAGAAGTCCTTCACAAGTATTCGGTAATACGATACAAAATTATGTCAACTACGACTTCGCACTTTGTCGCAGATTGAGTCAAAATTCACAATGTGACTATCTCAGGATTTCTTTTATCTTAGGATGTCTTTCAGGAAAAGAGAAAAGAGAACAATTGAGTGTTGCTGGTACCTGTGAGCCTGAGACAATTTAAAGAAGTTTACATGTTTCCAAGTCTGTCACCCACAGTCCATTACCTCAGATCCAAAGCTCATTATCTCAGTGATTGTCTGCAAATTTTACCTGAGCGATCTTGACACGAGACCTCAAGGTTTTCGTAAAGTACTGGGTCATTACAATTATTTCTTTTCACTAACAGAAATAACACTGCAGTATTTTCATCATTTTACACCCATGTAACATCAAATGTTTTCCTCGATGATAATGTTCTTTCATTTTTGCTAGACACCATTTATTCTTTAATATAAGAACCATGAAATAACGAGTTGTGACTAACCTATTTGTGTTATTACAGTGAACATTTATAAATTTTAGTAAATTGTATAAACATTTTCATTGATGTTTAAGACGTAAAAACTAAAACTCTATTATATCTAAGTAATAGTAGTTTGAAGAAGTTATATTTGTAAGCAGTGGTAGTTTTAAACGACAGATATGTGAGTATGAGATCGAAAACCGAAAGTAGCAACCTAGTAACAAAATAATTTCCTCGTGTTACATTAAACAGTAATAGTTTCATGAATGTACATTTACCATTTTACCATCCTCTATCATTATGTTAAGTACAATGATAGATAAATTTGTTTTCCTGACTATTATATTCAGTTCTTCTTTGTAAAAGTTAAAGTACAGTAAATAAACAGCTTGTTTTGATTGTAAAGCGTATTCTGTAATGATACAGAGTAGTCATGACGGATTTACAAAATGTGAAAGACAATACCTTTTTTAAATGACACAATAAGAAATTAAAATATTTTTCAAAAATATTTTATTGTTACAATAGTTATTTTACATATCTTGTTTGTTCTTAAAATCTTCAAAATTAAGATGCACACACATTATTTTGATAAAGTTGTTTTTTTTCTCTACAACACCCCAAAAATTTCACTGACGTGGCCTGATAAATTTACTCTTTGATTAAACATACATTGAACAACAAATTTATTCACTCTTGTCAATATAGATCTTAAGTAAACCAACCATACATATTTATTACGATTTAACATGTTAAAAGTAGGAAGATGAGTCTGACTAAGATCATCCATTTCAATCGCTTCATCCTGTTTTCTTTTTCATTACTTGTAACATAGGGCACACCCGTTCCGGGTAAATATCAATAACAACTGCTTTAATATGATTATTCAATTTATTCTCATAATAAACTGTAGTATTTACATATCAAAATGAGAAATCTGTGCACATAAATTTTGGCATTTTGATTTTGCTAAAACAAAAATAACCTTATTAAATGTGATATCAAGACATTGATAATCAATTGGATACGTAAACAAATAAAGTGGATATTACTAGCAAACACACAACACGAAATACGTAGTTCCATTCTTCTGGAAGAAGATCTTGTTCAGTTTTGCTCTGTACAGCTAAACTAGTTGTTGGGATTCACTGTTTAAATTTGTGCCATTCTGTTGAATAAAAGATGATATTTTCCGTGGTTGGATAAAGTTTTCATTTTCAAAAGTCCTTAAATCGCTGAATATGTTATTCAGAATATTGTCATAAGTTATTAGAGGAATGTGATGGTTGTTCGGTATAGGATAGGTATGAGATAAAGCAGGTGTTACTTCACGCTGTATAATAACTAAACTGTTAGTTCTTTGTTTGTTTTTCTATTTTACTGGTTCGTCTTCGTTGCTGAATGTTTTTTTTTATTCATTCCTTTAATGTCAGGAACATTTATTTATTTTCCACTATAATAAAATATAATATAGTACATAAAAATAAAAGACGTTATTTTTTGATGTAATGAATATAAATGAAAACAAACACTACGACGTCAAAGTATCATAAATTATATTTATAAACAAATAAATATATGTTATGATATACTAGTTCATCATTCTTTCTCCCATATGTAATGTAAAGTTATCAGTCTGATTATTAGTGATGAAACAGACAGGGTGTTATCTGTCATCATTAGAGTATACAAAAATATAATTCATTGTGTTGTATAATAAAATCTTAAATCCCATATATTAAACACGCTAATTATTTACTGACTTTTAAATTCGAAGACTCTAGTTAAAGTATGGTTAACATTAAATTTATGAAGAAAATATATGATTATGCAAGGATCGAACCATTTATTTTTAATATGTAGTATGACGTAAAGGTATGTATAACATTTATATCTTACTAATGAAGGTATAATTCCAAATAGTGACATGTATAATGTAATATAACTCATTTATATATGTAAAAACGGCTCGTTTTTATATATTTCTCTACATATATATTTCTCTACATATATATTTCTCTACAAGTGGGTTTTCTCGACATCACTGATATACCTTATTTGTTCAACATTTGTTTTCATAAGCTTTTATCCGCCATGTTGAACATTATTTTTTTCAACTGCTTTCTTAGCACAAAATCTACATAACGTAAACTGTGAGTTAAATTGAATATCTAATAAAAAGGAATTATTTACATTGTTTGGTATTGTTATTTGCATTCAGTGCTGATGTCGTAGATAGAAGTGGAAACTACACCTACATATAATAGTTCATTTAGTGTTCAAAGTGAAAATATATACTGAAAGATAAGAATTTAATTTTCTACAATAATATAAATACTACAACTTACATGGATCCTTTAAGACTAAACTTTATTAAAACAAATTAACTTATACAGCTAAAAATGGAAATTACTTTATATTTTGTAGAGATTTAAGTAGCAATAAATGGTATAAAGTATATTACTTATAGAAATGGAAACTATAAAACAAATGGATTAGTGACGAATATTTTCCTTTAGGTATGTCAGAAAACGCAAAACTATATCATACAAATTAGATATGGAAATGAAAACTTTAATCGGTATGTATAATATACAAAATCAGTACTAACGCTGTCTTGTTCAATATTTGCAGTATTGATAGGTAGATGCAATAAAACTCTTCAACGGTGAATTAAATGTATCAGTAACACAATACTCAAATACAATAATTTTTAATACAGTTGACTATAGAAACGTAAAGTATGAACATAGATTCAGACAAGATGAAATCTGAATGTATTCCTGAGAAAGTATAGTAATGCTGGTTATTTGCAGAAACACAATCCGCCCTATAAAACATGCACAATATGCCTAGTAAGACCATACACTATACATTCTTAATAAGAACACAGACTAACAGTGCTTCTAAGGGAGGATTGTGTTATTATTATAAAACTTCTGTATTAACTCAGTGAACACTATAAAGTAACTGTTAACATGTATAAAAGTTATATGAAATAGTAAAAATATACTTAATCTTTGCATTCAAAATTAGTGAGATAGGAAGATTGTATGATAAATTCTTGAATGATATTCAGTATTGTTATCACAGAAATAGGTCATTTTCACGATAGATATTTGTAAAATCTATTCTATACGTATGTAAGACAACTACTATTGATTAATCGACGATTCTATGAACTGGAGCACCATCTCCCTTTAGATATACAGTCTGGCTTTGTAGAACGTACACAATACATATAAGTAAAAACTATAAAGTTGATGACGCACTAATGTGCGTCATCCTTTGGTAGTCTGCTTGTGAACTATCTAGACTTAATTACATGTTGATACACCTTATGATGAACTTATCATCCTATTATCCCTAACAGTACAATCCTCTTAAAACCATCTGCCTATAAAACCTTAGTAACACGTATTGCCTAGTAACAAAAACTGTATTTGTAAAACACACACAATATGCCTAGTAACAACATTCGCCTATAGTAGTAACGACATCTGTCTATAGAACTTTGGTAACACCATCAGACTGCAATAAAAAAATCTCTGTTGTCGAACTATGACGTCATCCTTCCCATTACAATACGTCCTCTGATACTACTTAGATGAACTATGACGTCATACTTTCCATAACAATACGTCCTCTGGTACTACTTAGATGAACTATGACTCCTATCAACAAATTCTTTTTGAATTACACACGAACTATGAAGTCATATTACATCTCGTAGCAACTTGCTCTCCAGCAACAAAAAACATCCATGATCAAATTGTTACTGTGGTATGACAACTTTCGTCTCTCAAGTGTCATTGGAAAGCCTAGTGTTACAACCTCAGTTCCACTTCACGGAACTAAAACGCAATCATTTCTTATGCACAACACTGTTAAGTCATCGTTTCTACTCCTCCTGAGACTACAAATCAGCCCGCACCTCTGAACAATCTTAACTACTGCCTTTAAGTTGCTTTGCGCGGAATTCAACAAAGCCACAAAAACAACTTATTTCGTACATAAATAAATATTTTAATATTCTTTAAACCAAACTGACTCATGTTGTATCTAGTCACTATTATGTAGCATGTCGTCATCTTTCATAGTATTCATAATTTTCAAGTGTTGCATAGCCAGGTGGTTAGGGTGCTTGACCAGCAATCTGAAGATCACGATTCGAATGCCCGTCGTACTAAATAAGCTCTCCCTTTCATCTGTGGGGGTGTTATAAAGTTACGGTCAATCCTAATATTAGTTGCTAAAAGAGTAGCCGAAGACTTAGTGGTGAGTGGTGATAATTTCCTGCTTTCCCTCTATTTTTCATGGATAAATTAG
Source organism: Tachypleus tridentatus (assembly GCF_004210375.1). NCBI lineage: Eukaryota > Metazoa > Arthropoda > Merostomata > Xiphosura > Limulidae > Tachypleus > Tachypleus tridentatus. The sequence continues at coordinate 239,747,509 of NC_134837.1, read as the reverse complement.
GCACGGCTAGCACAGATAGCCCTCATGTAGCTTAGCCTTCCCTGATTTGGGCGTAGTTGAAATCCCAAACCAGTCCTTATTTTCCAAAACATATTCAAACTATTGAGTGTGCTCTAGTTCAAGTGTTATTCGATAAGTCACATATTTTACTGACTAAAAACAACATAAAAAGCCAAAACTTTGATTATTTCTAATATGTTTGTTTTTATTCTTCAAAATAACTTTAGAACTACTTTTTTGTATGTTTTTATGTTGTTCATTGCGATTTAGAGTGACGTCATATTTCTGAACAATATAATTTTCGTTATTATTAAACATACTCTAGATTTGTTGACCATTGCCATTTTATGTTATTTTTTTTTAATATTATCTAATATTTTCGTCACTTGGCACAAGCAAATTGAGCGAGTGGTTAGAGCTATGAGCAAGTTAAGTTGTCCATGATTTACAAGGATTTTTTTTCATCAGAACGTTGTCTTTTGCTTGTTCAAGTATTGTACTCACTTGAAAACAAAGATATAAGTTTAATAAAAATGATCCAAAAATACATTCACTCACTAAATTGAACGAACTTGTTCAGGCATTAAAGTAGCAAGATACTTCTCAGATAAGAGCTTACAGGTTTCTAATACAGTACGTGCACAGTGGGCATGATTTCTAAAGGAATTAGTTTTTTGTTTTTTTTGTGTGTGTGTAATAAGAGCATTAACCAGGCAAGCGGCAGAACTGCCTATATAAGGATGGGTCTGAGTATTAATCGAAATGTTATTTTAAATATCTCCTCAACAAGTCATCAGAACTTTACAATACTATATAGTTTTTATTTTTATAACAATATTTATGAAACGGCTGAATCACATGCTGTTTATTGTTCAATGATATCTCAAAATCCATAACAATGATATCAACCAATTTAGCTTATGTGACATTCTTTCAAACGGAGTATCAGCTTTATTAAGCATTTTAATAACTAGTTGTAATTTAAATATATATATATATATATATATAAGTCTAGTGCAAACGATGCCATAATTACCCCTTTAAAATGCTTAAGTACCTGTTCAGACAGGAATTATCAGCCAATAACAAACAAGCTATAAATATTACAGTTAGAATCTCATTGTATTTAGAACATGGTTATAAATAGAACCTGACTTTATCTGTTGAAATATTACATTACAAAAAGTGAAAAAAACTTAAAAAAGAAATAAATATATGGATGGCTTACATCAAACCGTCACAAACATTGCAAACAAGATAACAGTTATTATATTTGCATTATTTCTATACAACAGTATAAACACACAGTGTAGTAGAGTGTTAAAAGACAAAAATGAGACAAATATGTGATTGAATAGTTATATATACATATGTATATTGTTACATGTTAATTTTTATCTATGCTATATTGTAGGGATGATACAAATACCATCTCTACTGTCTTGTTTGCATTACTTGTGAAGGATTGACATTAGCTAACCAGCATTAATTTCTTCAGTTGTATATGTTATATTTGTATATTTTTGTGTCTTATGGAAAAAATGCAATTAGTATTTGAGGGCTGGGTGCAGGGAGGTGAAGATACTCCTGCTTAAGTCCTCCACTGAGCTGGTCCCACTCTTGTACTGTAGTCTTTACTGTTTCTTACAATACAATATTACACCTATTTTGAATTAGCGATAAACACTATTTTGTTTTGTACATGAGATGGATCTATGTTTATTTTTAAAATAAAGCATCAACTTTAGTTTCAAAAGGTATATGGTACTATTTTTATATACTTAAAACTTCCTAACTTATGCATCTTAGACTGTTTTCCTCATAGTATTATTCTTAAAAAAAATAGTTTGCTACAGAAAAACCAGTTCTTAACGGTTTGATTTACCATATTTACCACTGAACTACTGAAGGTATCTTAACGAACAAAATGTTTACATAAAAATACGTGTATGCACATGGTTACAGATATTTCTTTTCCTTCTGCTATATTTTTAAAGTTAATTACATTCACGAGATAATGTTTATATAAAAAATAAAGCAACTCCATTTTGTGTGAATTTTGTATTATTTTTCATTAAATACTAATGATTGTTCTTTTTAAAGAATTATCATTTGTGTTTTGTCTTGATCTTTGAAATTCAAATTTCTACATTATTCTTCTCGATAAAGAACCAAACAAGTTGCGATACATGATGCAGGCTCACATGCTAGTGATCGAAGTTCCACTGTAACTCTTTTTGATTTAATCAGATATACTAGTATGTCTCTCTTTTGTTATATCGTTTTTTTTATACTTTCAAAGCACCTTTATTTTGTTATATCGTTTTTTTATACTTTCAAAGCACCTTTATTTTGTTATATCGTTTTTTTTATACTTTCAAAGCACCTTTACGGTTAGTTAAAAAAACGTTTTAAGAGCGATGCTGACAAATCACTTCAAAATGGTCAATCTACCAGTTGGTGCTGCAAAATTAGTGTACGTTCTTCGACGAAAACAAAGAAGAAGTGAATCACTGAGTTGCAAGAATTTGAAACGTCACACAGTATAAAATTAAAGAAATAAAAGCATGAGAAATAAATAATGTCAAATATTAAATAACAACAAGTGAAACTTTACACTCTTGTTTTAACTTTATTTGTGTCCCTGTCACTACCTTGACCTTGGCAATCTTTGTACGGTAAACCATGTTTCGTAATTTTTTAGCAGTTACCTCTAGAAGTGAGCTTCTGATCACCTCAACTCAATTGAATAAAATTATATTTTTAAAGTTTATCTAGATTATTCTAAGTTATTAGCCTTTCTTAAAACTCCCAACAATTACTTTCGATTATTTCTATCAAGTATGCTCTCCATTCTTATAAAATAATACTACGTACATTTAATTTTTGAGAGCATACTTGAGATATTTTACATTAGCTCATTTTGATGTCAAGGCCCATATAATGACGACTTGCTTCGTTCTTTATGGACCTATGAACAGTTCTGTGTAAAGCTTTATTTCTTTCTCTCAAAGACATATTTAATTACCTATTAAATACGCCAATTTAATACTGCAATTCAATTGCAGTTAAAGTTTGAGTACAGAATTATATTTTAATCGAAGTTCTAATTTATTCCAGGAATACTGTTAGGAATACAAACTCTTCAGCCACAAAACCTTCTTGTGGCCAAATAATTTCAAGTAAAGATAAAATATTGAGTTTAGTTATAAACAGCGTAACAACCATGTATATAGTACTTTTTTCCATATTTTTAACTCTCCAAGAATAATTATCTTGTAAAATCCACACTGATATCTGTTAAATGGGGAAAAAAATTAACGCTTAAAATTTACGTATGTTCGTACTTCCCTAACATTATTTTTGTTCAATCAACCAATACCAATTTCCAGTATCTTATTCCGACAAATTATTATTCAATAAATACTGAATATGCAATTTTTTTTCGCTGAAGTTAAATTTCCAACATTATATTATCGTAATTTATTTTACATTAATGTGCCTTATTTTTATTCGAACCATGTATTTATATAATGATGTAAATTTATATTGTATGTGTTTTTCTTATTGCAAAGCCACATAGGGCTAGGTGCTCAGCCCACCGAGTGGAATCTAACCCCTGATTTCAGCACTGTAAATCCGTAGACATACTGCTGTACTAGCGGGGGGTATAAATTTGTATTAGTGTTATGATGAAAAACACGGATATTTAAAAGAATTTTGACTAAATTTTAAACTTTGCTCACAATTTGCTAATATACATCTGTATGATCCTGTGATGTAGCCACTGGAACAATTAATAATGACACGCGTTACGTATCCTGTATCTATATATAGATATAATAGTGCTACCGCTTATATATCCATGTAACTACTGTGCAGGATATAGATGGATCTTCACGAACATTGGTATGAAAGTTTAGTAGACCCTTGTGGAGACCATACACATTTTTAGTTTTGTATTTTGCGTTTTGCATTTTTATGGGCGTTTATGCGATTTTACCACTGCTTCACCAAATTTAGCATGAGGCTTTGTTGGGTCTGTTCGGAAATACTTGCAAAGCTGCGATTTCACATTTTGTGTTTTGCGGTTTTTATGAGAGTTTTTGTGTATGTTTTTTTTAAGTTATATATAAGGAAAGGAAATATTTATACCTTAAAAAAACCTTTCCTGAATCATAAATGTGCATAATATCCGTCCAGGGTAGAAGTACGACACATCCTGATAGACATATGGCTGCATAGCAATTATATGTAACAATTAACCTTTATTCTTAGACGACGATTTACACGAGTCATTCGTAGATTTTATATTACCTTTAAATGTCACTTGATATGACTGGAGTCAACATCAGTGTTAAAAACTCTTCTTGTTTGTTTGTTTGTTTTTGCAATTCGCACAAAGCTACTCGAGGGCTATCTGTGCTAGCCGTCCCTAATTTAGTAGTGTAAGACTAGAGGGAAGGCAGCTAGTCATCACCACCCACCGCCAACTCTTGGGCTACCCTTTTACCAACGAATATTTATTGACCGTCACATTATACGTCCCCACTGCTGGGAGGGCGAGCATGTTTAGCGCGACGCGGGCGCGAACCCGCGACCCTCAAATTACGAAGCGCACGCCTTAACGCGCTAGGCCATGCCAGGCCCTAAAAACTCTTCTAACATATTATTCAATGATAAAAGTATGCACATATTTTAACTGTAACCATTGGTTTATACAGGTGGAGTGACACCTAACGGTATACCTTAATATCCTATGGTGTTTATTTCTATCGATGGACCACCTTTTCTTGGCACACTTTGGTAGGATTGTCTTGGAAATTATTCTACAATGCATATGAGTTTATTTACAACGTATTTAAAAAAGAGAAAGAACTGATAACACGTAAAAAGGTATTTTCATATAACACGTTCACAACAATCGCTTAAGTACTATGTGAGGTTAATATTGCGTTTCATACATTATTTGCCCTCAATCACTCGAGTGCATCAAATGTTTTACTTCTAAAGATTTGATGAGCCAAGTATCCTTTTCCTACACTTGGGATTGATTCATCAGAAACGTTTTTTTTTAACTTAGTAGATTTCTATATAATTCATTGAATTCATCTCACTTGGGAAATCTGAGTCGTTTTAGAGGATAGAATAACGTACTCCTTTTTTGAGGCCCAACGTCTTATTTTTTCCAATATCGTTGGAGCAATAACGTTAACCCAAGTTTGTGTTTTTTAGATCAACAGATTCTTACAAAGGACTTTCTTATAATAATTTTCTCAACAAATAACCAAAGGTTTTTGTTGTTTTTTTCTAAAGAATAGATTTTGCGCCCGAGGGAAGTGCAACAGTACAGTATGAAGAAAACTAGGAAGTAATTTGAGAGTCAATAACGTACAAATACGGATAGAAAATAGGTGTGTATGTATATATATATCATAAGATAACAGCATCGAAACTAAAATGATGAAACTAGCAGTGCTCTTATGAAAGTTAAACGTAAAACCTCTGGATTATAAACTTTAAACACATCTTGTTGTTTGGGGAATATCTTAGAACCAAACTACTTTAATTTAATGTTCTTTTTGTCAGTTAAACATAACATCATATACAACATGTGAAGTTTCTTATAAATTTGATTGTTTATATTCTATAAATGAGTAAAATGACTATGCAATATAAACCTAAAAGATATTTGTAAATCAGTTATTGGATGCTTATAGCGTTATGCAATATACATATATATAATTAGATAAGACACATTTTAACAATTTCTTCTTGTCTCTCAATATTTGTAGCCAACTTTTTGAGGTATAATGTATAAACTGCTTGATTTCAGTGACAAAGTATTTTAAAAATTGAACTATTAGTTTTCTCATGATCAAGGTATTTTATCCAGCTTATTCGTAAATGTAAGAATAATTTCTTGTATATCATATTTTTTTCTGTAATAGCTTATTGCATATGGAAGAATAAGTATCAGAAATTATCAATTAATTGCTCCTGAAACTCTATTTCGCCAAAGTATAATTGTGTTCTAAAATGTATAATAACAATAACAATAAATGTAATGTAACTCATTTAATACGGAATATTTTCTGAATTATACCCTAACCTCATTAATACATTAGCAGCGTTGTATCTTTTAATAACTTGTTACGTAATAAAAATCGAGAAAGTATCAAAAGCATAACTATCCACGCGTGTAGCAGATTCGACGAAGTATCTGTTATGATGGACATACTGATCCAATGTTCCTTAGGAATGGTATATACACGACTGTGTGGCTTGTTACTTATCCCATTAAACCCGAATTGATCTTGACAGACGATAGTGCTCGTTCGTATCTTGCACGTACCGTCATTGCTTGCAACTAGAACTTATTAAAGAATCGATTGAGAAACATTGTTCTGCCAATAACAGATCCATAGAACTGTTTTGGGGCCAACAATAGGGATGGATTTCACCTCTATCTCACTCGGTTATGAGGCGATGACGCAGAACTGTATTGGCCATTCGAGGTTAACAAATACTTTAAAGATGAAAATGAACACTTTGACAACTTTAATTATTCAAATCTCTGTGTTAATGTGTTAATGAAATCACTGTCTAACACTGTTGTTGTGTAATATTACAGTGTTTAGAGGTTAGTGTATCGATATTTTATCCTTTAGAAAAGAATAAACGTCACTTCAACAGTTTGATTGGTTTCTGGGCTATTTTCCTCCGTATATTTTATTCTTTCCTGATGTTTGTTCGGAATTTTTCACAAAGCTGACCGAGGATTATTTATGCTTACTGCCTCCAATGTAAAAGCTACAAATTAGTTGCAAGACAGCTAGACAACACTACGTAACGCAAATTCTTGGATAACTCTTTTACAAGTCAGAAAAGCGGATTGATCGTGACTTCTAACGCTTCCATGGTTGAAAAGGCGAGGATTTGGTGGTGAAATTTGAAATGGCGATTATGAATAAGACACTCCAGTAACCAGACCATGCCAAACCGTTTCATAATGTAAAAGTTGACAGTGTAGTACAAGGAAAAATAATATATTTTTCTATCTGTTTGTAATATTCAAAATGCTATTAAAATAATTTTATAGTATATATATTTTGATTAATAGACAAAAATAATATCTACCATTTCAGTTCTGTGAACCGCGGTAAACATAATCCAGGATAAGTCCTTAAACTTACAGTTTGCCCTCTCTGAGACAATATTATAGTACAAACTCTGTGCACACGTAATATTCAGAGGCTTGGACATATCAACGGCATTCATGTACTCACTTTGTTACAGTTATCAGCAAGTTACAGAAAATATAATTTTTTAATTGTGCACTTCGTAAAGTAATTTTATAAAATGATGATGTACAACGAGTGGATATTTTTTATGCTATCGTCCAAATTTGGTAAACGTTGGGAAACGTTCTGAAATCAGACTTTAAAAACTTACAAACATTATTTTAGAGCAGCTTAAAGTATCAGATCTAAGTGCACTAAATTGTAAGATGTGTATCTCAATACGCTTAAGTTTCGGGAATAATAATTATGATAGTTATTAGGATGATAGTTATGTCGCAGAATATCGCATTGAAAACGATGCTTCATAAACACAGGCGTTACAAACCACACGGAGTCTTTATTCAAACTAGCGTTTGGACTGAGGCATCCCAACCCAAACAGTTGAACCCTGGTATGGAATGAAAGACTTCGTCGGTTGTAGTATGTATGTGAGTGTTTTATTATAGTAAAGCCACATCAATCTATTCACTGTGTACACTGAGAGGGAATTGAACCTTATGGTTTTAGCAATGTAAATCCGGCGGGTGACTCTTGTTGGTTGTAGCGTGCAGCAAAGAGTGTGGATGAAATGCTATTATATTCTTGCTACTAGAAAGCCATACAGAATTTGCTATGATATATTTTCATTAGAGTTATTGTGGTATCACACAGACTAGCAATCTAAAGTAAATATTTTGTTCGCTGGATTTACTCTAAAATACTATATATATAAACATTTTAAACTGCACTATTTTCTTGGCAAACCTTTTAGACATGCATATATGTATAAGCATATATGCATAAGAGATTGTGCTTATTATAAGTGTGTGTGTGTGTATATATATATATATACATACTTATAATAAGTACAATTCTGAGTAAACCCAGATCACTATTAGCTATTCTAATTGAAAGATGTTTAACTATTATAGTATGCTTCCTAAGATTTTAAAATTCTCAAAAACGGAACGATGTATTTAGAAGTGTAATAAGCTTCATTAAATTTATTTTTGAGTTGTTAAATAAGTTTGTCAATCAGAATGTAACTGAATTTTTTTCTCAATTTTAAGTAATCAAAATTACTTTTCTAATACTTTGAATCTGTCTATTAACAATTCAATTTCTTCTTCCAACAGCATATTTTTTTTAGAAAAGACTGGTGGTATTATGCTTACACTTATATTTTTTGAATAATATATATCAAATATCAAAAACGTCCAAAACTCAAGTAAGGGTATTTGGTAAAAAAGACTAACTAACATTTTGCCCCTGAAGAAGAAAGGTCCTCCTTTCAAAATCGCTCAGGTTATAGGATTTCTATTTCATTTATATCAAGAATTTTTTTACCCTAGTGTTTTTCTAACATCATAACAAATATTTAACTTTTTTTAACTTCATTATTTCGAACATGAACGGTGTTAACTAACGAGTTAAATATCCATACTGTATCTGAGAACTATTACAATTTATAAATATTCTGAACTACATCTAGCTATATACATTTTGTTTCCATTAAATTGTGCGCTGTGGGACAAAATAGCGTTAAGTTTACCTCGAAATAGCGTATATTTTATGAGCGTTAACTATTTTCTGGCCATTAATTTTGTTAGTAGTTTTGCGACTAATTAATTTTGGTCATACTGAAATGTTCGTTTCCATAGCGTTACAATATTATACATGTATACATAACATTCATTAGCGTGTGCGTGAATGTGTTATAATTGTTACGTATTATAATTAATGTTGGACTAGTTTTCGATTCATTATGCTACATATGTCAACGTATTACGATTTTAATTAGCTAGATCTTTTAATTTTAATTTAGAAGTTAATTAAATGTCGATATTTATTAAATTTATGATATTTTCCAACATGATTGATACACATAATTTTCTTTCTTAACACAAATATATTTTAATATTTGTATAACAATACATTTTATGATAACTGTTATTACAAATAGTTATTACAAGTAATGATTTATATACAAAAGTTTTAGAAACAATATTAAGTCTTCTATCTGGTTTAGAATTGAATATTTTAACGACGGTTTACGATGAACGAATTACTTCTATGGTGATATCGGTACAGCTGACTTAACGGGAAATAATCTCTCGCTGCTACACATGAATAATTTTTATTTATTATATGCTTTGCTCTTAAATAATACGATTTTTTACAGTTTCTTTCCAGTATTTATAGAATGTTTTCCGAAGTTTGAAATCATGGATGTAGGAAAAAATTGTGAACATTATTTGTTATTATATATCCATAATATTTAGTAAACTACTTATAGAATACAAAAAAATGTCATTTGAAGCCAATCCTTATATTTAATTTTATAAGAATTCAAGGAAATAAAACTAATATGTTTATCAAATAAAGGAAAAAGTAAATGATGTAATTAAAGTTCACTACTTAAATGAAGATTTTGCCGGTTAAATATAGGATTTTTATACATAATGTTCAAAACGTCTCACTGAATTGATTTTAAATAATGCCTTCTCAGAAACCAATTATTTAATATCACCTCAGTGAGATGTCATGAACATTATATATGAAAATCTTATATTTAACCGGTAGAACTTTCACTTAAGTGGTGGACTTTAACTTCAACCGTAAAACGTAGGTAAATTTGAGACTGAATATTCACGTTTGTTCTCATACTCTTTGTTCTTAGTGTCTTGATTATCTGAGCAGCTTGGTGATAAAATATTTACATGCAATGAATAATACACATAATAATTAATAAAATTAAGGTATTCTGAGTTAGTTAGCATTTCAAATTTAGACTTATGAACTTCAAACTTTAGGTTTTGTTTAAATCTTCAAAATTTAAGTAGAGGTTGATGCAGGATATGGTTTGTAACCTTATGACAAGGTTACAGCGGGAATTCGGTTGTACATTTATGCCTAGATTGGGTATATCCTTATTAACAAATTAGTGTAGTGACTCAATTGTATTTTTTATGACTAGTTTAGTGCAAGGTCTTTTTGGTATCTTAGCAATTTCGTGAATGCAATAACTAACTGCCTAGCTTGGCTGTATCTTTATAAATTTGTTAATGCACTAACTCGGTTGTATTTTTATAACTAGATTAGTGTAGGAACTTGGTTTTATTCTTAAGATGAGGTCAATACGATACTCCCAAGTATCTTTATGTTTAATTTAGTCAAGGAACCTGCTAGTATATATGTAACTAATAAATATCGTAGTTAATAAGAGTACGGTTTGGTCCTCTGATAGATCTCTGGACTTTGGAGCTGGTGAGATGGACTCGAATTCATTTGATACCACAAAATATTCTCTGGTTAGCAGCTCACAACCAGAGACTGTGGCTTTACTAGCTTTGCTAGAAATACGAATACTGATTTTTTAAGTATATTGTCTTACATTTCAATTTCATTACGTTTTTATTTTATATAAAAATACATCTATAACAGCGAAAAAGTTGTTAATAAAAAAGCACGAATTTAACAATGCTCTTTTGAACTAAAACATCGATTTATTTTATGTTATGCGTACTCCTTAAAATGTTATGGCAAAGAGGGCAAGAAACTGCTGTTAAACTGAAAAGATGCTTTATCTAACATAGAACATATTAAACATTCCGCTTGCTAAATAATTCTTCAGAGAAAAAAAACAACTTATTTATATCAACCGAGAAGACAACTTTGAAACTAATTACAAATTAATAGATTAAAAGTAATGTTTAAATCGTATTACTTTCTTATTTGGTTATTTTTCTACTGAGCCATCTCTTTCATTGGAAAAACACATTTTTACATATGTCATTAAATAATTCTCTTATAGCTCAGAGATTTGAGATCTTATAAGCGTTAAAAGCCTATGGTCGATTCGAATAGTGTAGTAAGATGACATATTACACAACTTGAAAATCAGTTTGTGATTACCCTTAAAAGAATTTCGATGACACTGTTCGTTAAACAATATGAATGTTCATTTAGCTTATGTTCGTTCTTGCAAAAACTTTAAGAATTTATGACCACTGTGTGTCGCTAATGGAATTCTTGTGTCAATAACACCAAAGCATACTGTTTAGTATTTAGAGTGTGACTTGGAAAACAATATTTTAGTATTTTAAACTGCATAAGGAAGTGAGAGTACAAAAACATTCTATTTCACAACAAGTTGTCACGATGAATAATGCTACGCCTATTTCTAGGATGATGAACCTATTCAATGACTCATCCCCAACAATGCAAATGTTGCAAAAATTTTTTTAAACAATAAAGAGTTAATTAATCAAATACGCTAACTTTGACTATTGATGGTCAACGTATTTATGTAAATTTAACTAAATTTGTTTTTGTTTTTTGGAGAAACAAAACTGTTTCTTTAAAAAAAGAAGAAAAACATTATAATGAGTGCCAATATTATGACATAAATGCATAAATTAACATTTTTATGTTAACTGCCTTTACATGTCAAATATTGTGATTATTATTTCAGTAAATATAAACTTTCTGCTTCAGTAACCACATTCGGTTTAATGTATTTCTCAAATGTGAAAGATTTATTCTAACTCTTATCTATTCACTATAATTTTTCATATTATTACCTGTTAATCATTAAATAATTAGTAACTAGCATATTACTGATTACTAGCATAAAAAGTAATAGTTAGAAAAGCACTTCAGCTAAAACATTAGTGACGAAAACTAATTTAAATCAAAACACTTTATATACAGGATTCTTGATGACGAAAAACCCACTACAAGTAAAAATGTATCTCAGAACGGCTGGTATGGGTCTTAACACTTTGATTAATATAGCGGAGAATAACGTTTCGACCTTCTTAGGTCATCTTCAGGTTAACAAAGAGAGAGATTGCAATTAACTGTTGCCGGGCACAAGTCTTAGGGACGAGAGTGTAAACGGATAGGGATTGTAGGGGGCGTTGCAGTTAGATGTTAGGTTATTAATTGGTATAGATATAAAGGTATTCCTTTATATTTGTTTAATTTTGACTTTTGTTGTTGTATAACTAAAGCTTTGATTTTGCGTTTGTTTATATTTTCTCTTTTACTTAGTATCTGGGCGTTTTCTGTGGTTATGTTGTATTTATTTCATTTGCAGTGTTCCAAAACATGTGAAGGTGTGTTTTTTTGTGTGTGTGTTCTTAAAATCGGTTCCATTTTTCTGCTTGTTTCTCCAATATAGAAGTCGTAGCATTTGTTGCATTGTATTTTGTAAATAACGTTGGTGTTGTATTTGTCAGTGTAGTTTTTGCATAGTATGGACTTCAGTTTGTACCTGTTTTTGGAATAAATTTGGTATTTACTGGAATGTTGTGTTTTGTTATAAGTTTTTCCAAATGTTGGTTATTTTTTCGCTGATGCCAGGAACATGTGGTATGCAGAAATGTAAGGTTTTGTAGTTTGTTGTTTCTAAGGATTTACTGTAGTTTGTTTGTTGTTGATTATGCTGTTGATCTAAGTGTGTGCGTATAGTTTTTCTACGGTTTCGAAGGAAATTTGTTGATGTTGATGAAGTGTTGTTTAATTTTGTTGATTTTATCTTTAATTTTATCAGGTAAACATAGTTTTGCGGTTGTGTTGATTTGGTTTTTTAATAAATTGAGTTTTTGTTTTGTTTCATGTGCTGAGTCCCAGGGAATGTATAGTTCGGTATGGTTGATTTTTCGGTGGAATTCTGTTTTAAATTTTGTATGAGTTCTAGTGATCTAGAAGTTAATAAATGCTATTTGGTATATTTTTCCTGTTCACAGGTGAACTTAATGTTGGGGTGTATCGAGTTAACGTGACTGAAAAACTAAGTGTGTGTTCTGTAGATGTGAATCCAGCAATTGTATTGTCAACATATCTGTACCAGTATAGTAGCGAGTGTAAGACTGAATTGATTCCATTGATTCTTTAGATTCCATCTGTGTCATAAAAATGTTGGCTAAAACTGGTAACACGGAATTCTCCATACTTAGGCCATTTATTTGTAGGTAGTTTTGGTCGTTGAACATAAAGTTAGTTTTTGAATTTTACTATATTAATCGTCACGCATAGTTTTTAATATTTTATACGTGTTTGTATTGAGTTTTGTAAATTTCTAGTTTTCGCAATGGTATGATTTGTATATACGGCTTGCACCAGGAAATACTTTACCTTTATCTAAACCCCCGCTAGTACAGCAGTAGAACTACGGATTTATAACGCTAAAATCAGTGGTTTGATATCCCTCGGTGGACTCAGCAGATAGCCCGATGTGGCTTTGCTATAAGAAAAACACACACACACCTTTATCAAACCAACTTCACAAATAAATGGTTATATTTTAAACTTTAAACCACTTGTACTGAAAATTATTAAACTACTTCAGCAATATAGCCTCAAAATCAACACAATCAATGATAATATTTACATTTTATTACTATTGTATTTTTTTTTTATATTAGCACCTTTCAAAATTTATTAGAAAATTGTAAAACTGTCTTGAAATTTAGTTACGAATAATGTACAAATGATGCATTATTTTAAGATGTTTGGATTCTTCTTCAAAAGAAAATATAACTGTCACATTTATACAAAACAATGTACATATTGAATTAGGTTTAGACTATGATATTCTATCTTTTTTAAAACCCAAAGTTATACATTGGGCTATTTGAGTAGTACCCACCGCAATCATCAAACGTCGATTTTGAGCGTTATAAGCATCTAACTTACTGCTGAGCAACATGGGAAAAGAAAAAAGTTTAGACAAGAAACTGAATTAGAAAAACAACAACAAACGTGTCAAACAAATTGAAAAAAAATAATTCTTTGCAGTCTCGCCATAATTTTGGATGCTTTTAAATGCATGATTTATTTTCTAATTTCTTCTGTAAGAAAACCGTAATAACTGAACTCAGTTTAATCTGTAAGAAAAATATACCTGTCCAAAAATCTAAGTGCTTTGACAACAGGAGGTGGTATTCATATTTAAGATAATTATTATCTCTTATAACAAACATTCAACATATTTAGCAGATTACGCTTTTCCTATGTTGTATGACACTTAAAAACAATAAATAAAGTCTTAGTAAACAGAAATGATTTACTTTTTGTTTAATATTCTCCGTAAATAAGTATACAAACTTTCCCTTTTTTTAATTATCAATGAAGGCTGTGATGAATTTAAATGTGCCTTCATGAATACTTGAAGAAATCATCGGGCTGGAACGTTTACCGAGACTTTGCTTTGACAGGAATTGCATGCAGGTTTACTCCCATAATAAGATCAGACTTTTCATAGATTCCACTATAGTGTCGCTTACAGTTTACATGTATAAGTGCAATATAAGACCGCTGCATAAATTTATAAAATTGGTGTAGAGAACTAGTGTGGAAAATGTTCCTAATCGGAAAGGAAAACATACGGTTCGTCTAACAAGCACGCGTTGTGCATACGTAAGAAACAAATTCAATTACTGCACCCAAGTCTACATAAGAACAACTTAAGTGGTAATAGCATATTATTATAAAACATTAACTATAATCTGCTTACTCGTTAAAAAATAACGACCTAAGAAATATTGTGTAATTGTCTAGTGCTTAAAAACTTTCAGAAACACTTCTACTATACTTTTGTTCTTTCATTGTTATAAATAATAATTATTTTAGCTGGTTGCACAGAGAAACACATTTGGTCCTGTAATATAAATCGTTAATGGTTAATTAGTGCTTTTTTTGTGAGTAAAAGTTTGTCTTCCTTCGATAAATCTTTACACTGAAGGGTTCAAATTATCGCTTTTAAAAGACGTCATTAACATACATTTTGAAACATATTTAGTTAGATTTAAATAAAAATGGTTCTATGCCTATCTTGTGATGCAACTAGAGATGTCTATGTAACACCATTTTCTTATTTTTTTGTACCAGTGCATTATATGTTTTACGAGAGCACTAACGTATCTTCAAATATTGTTGGGCCAGCTGAACGTTTTGAAACTTCTAAAGATTATAAATAGACGCTCCAAGAGACAGTTTGAGAATACTGCTGGTCGGCTACGATCAGTATACTGTACTCCTTTGAAGCTATAATAGTGCAAGCGCTTTTTAATCGGAAAACTACAGATATATGACCACGAAAGTTTATAGATTTCGAACATTGCGAATCGTTTACTTTCAAAGAATTAGCTTCGGATGTTAGTAGTTCTACGAGGACATTAAACATCTAGCTTCCTCTACGAAAAGTAAGCTTGTAAGCAGCGTTAGACTAAATGAGAACGGAGCTAGCTGGCATTGCCGTCAAGTAAAGTGTATCTGTGTATCAACATAAAATTAATTCGCTCGCCGTGGACCTGGACCGTGAATAAAATATTCAGTGTCAGACCAGATAGAAGACTGAATATTGTTTACAAGTTTATAAAACTTTTTTACATAAATCATTAATTGTAATAATCGCTATTATAAACTGTGTTGTTTTTTGTATGTTAACCTATATTTGTATAAAGAAAGAAAACTGTGTGCGTCAAACTTGTTGGCAAATATTACAAATTTGATACACAATGACATGCATTTAACTTCTAAGGTAAACTTCAAATTTCTGGCTATTTGAAATTTCAATACATAACGTATATAACAAAATAAATGAGACCAGTCTGCAATAAATTATAATACATGACATCTGAAATAAAGCTGCTTGAAATATTTTGGGATAAACATTATGATAATTATGAAATTATTTCTATAATTGGTAACACGATGAAGTGTTTTTCCTGTAAAATTCGCTTGCGTGTTTCAAAACGGCCCTGGTTCGTCCTGTGGTGTAGCTCTGTATTTCATTGTTATATCGAAACGGGTTCGAGTCCGTGTGTTAATATTAAAATAATCTCCGCCATTCGTTTTGCTATTCGTGGCTTGAAGACAAATCCATAGGTTAGATAATTCAGTGTTTGGAAGATATAAAACATATAATTCGGTATTATTATTTTCTTGGTCTGTATATGCGCCTACTTGGAATAAGGCCGATTTTAACGGTAGGATAATAAACAATTTAAAAGACCCTAACCACCATTTCGGAATACAAAAGCACGTTAAATATATTTGGAATATAAACTTAACAGCTGGTGTATAAGCCTATCATAGTTGGAGTACTTCTATTAATCACAAATTTGTGAATAAATAATTAAATTTATTGCAGTCAGGAATATTAAATTAAAACAGTAATAATTTAGCAGCAGAAACAACTCTGCCTGCTTTTCGAAGCCAAACACTTCCATAGAATAAAAGGAGTTTAGAAAATGTATTAAAATGCTAATCAAATAAACGTTAGTTAGGGGAAGATTACAAAAGTGAGTGTTAACGTTTCTCGTACAGATTACACAGACAAAAAGTACATATACTGCCCACTAAGAAGTGACTTTATACATTCTGGTTTGACATGACAGAGAAATGAAACTCCTTGAAAACTGGCTGTGTGCAGCTTTCAGATAAGACAAGACAAAAGATGCTTTACCTTATTATTACACGCCTGATGATTAGGTTGTTTATTTTCATGAGGCTAATT
Organism: Tachypleus tridentatus; assembly: GCF_004210375.1. Lineage (NCBI taxonomy): Eukaryota > Metazoa > Arthropoda > Merostomata > Xiphosura > Limulidae > Tachypleus > Tachypleus tridentatus. Next base: position 239,730,700 of record NC_134837.1, on the reverse strand, counting down.
TAAGGTTTGAATTAATCTATAAAGGAAAACATTGTTCTTTACGACAGATTTAGATTTTAGAGAAAAAATCGGGAATATATATAGTCATGTTTCTCTCTCTACATTTAAATAGTGATATGGAATAAAATATAGCCTTAGATAAACGAACACATCGAAGACAATATAGTTCAATTTAAGCCTTTTTTTAGCTGGCATGTACGAAGTTCTGATATTATGAAACATAAAATACGTAAAAGCTACAATGCCTATCAGTGTTATCATATAAAACATGATGTTTGAGTACATCATTTTTAAACGTATTAAATGAACAACGATATTGCAGGTTTAATAAAAGAAAAATTCTTATGATTAATTAAAAGGGCGCACATAATAAATCAAGTTACTTAGTTATGCTGCTATTATATTATATAAATTTAGCATTGTTTAATTAGATTATGTATTTTTTGTACAAAAATAACAAACTTTCGCGTTATCTGTTAAAATGAAGAAAATGAATGCTTTCAAACAGTTTGTACGATATTGTATTCACCTTTACCTGAAGACTTTGAAGAACTGAGATATAAGGATAACAAAAGAACTCTCAGTGCGATTTGTATCATTCGTAAACATGTAAAAACTTTAGATCTGTTATAAAGGTTAATTAGGCGAAACAAACGGAGAGTTCAAACTTTAATAAAAATTATCACAAATATTTCGAAAGAAAATAACATTTTTCTTCTCTTCAGCTGCTTTTTAATGCTATAAAGCTGTAGATATCAAACTAGTTTCTCTTATAAGTTTTAATACATTTTTCTTAAGCCGTCTATTGCAGAAAAAAATGTGATAATTAATCCTAAAGTCTGAAAATACCAGAAAAAGGAAAAAACATTCTAGGCTCGTAAGCTTTAAATATATATTTTTCATGTACTGATCAAATATTTTTAATAATAGGATTGTAGATTTTACTGTCGTTGTATTGATGGAATCTTTAACATAATTGCTAATTGCTCCTAAAACTTAACTTTTTGAGATTAGCAACGTTATTGATGTGGAAACAAGTGTTGCTACAATGAAAATACATGTACATTGTTGGATATCAATGTAAGTACTAAACTTAATATACAGTAGATGAAAATAAGTGTTCCTTTTTCCGATGTTAAAAATAAAACGATTCAATCTGACAGACGAAAACACGAAATTTCATGATATTAATATCATTGTTTTATTTTTATTACAGACTTTTATTTCCCTAATGGGAGTATGCTACTGATAATCCAGAAATTGATAGCTAATAGTAAAAGTGAAATAAAACTGTAATATATAACATAGTTTGAGAATGCATACCCGAGAATGACATCTACTTTAGTATACCTGAATGTGCAATACATTTCATCTCAGTATTAAACAAACTAAACGTTGTTTCTTGTATAAAGCATTTCAAATGAGATGTTTTTCTGTTGTATATAAGCCAGTCGATCTGACGAGTCCCGTCGTAATACACTGTCGCTATCAAGTTAAACTTACCACAAGTATTTTATGATATTTTCTCTCATGCAATTTAAATGTCATTATGTGATATCTATTGTGTATATATATATACACGCACAAACAAACTCATTTAGCTCAAATAATTATAAGGAATACAAAGTTATTACAATAATTTTAAAATATAAACTACACAAATATAATACAATTATGTTAGTCTCACAACCTACAAAATGTTTTCTTCGTTGTAAATAAAACAAAAACTTTAAAGCATTTTCCAGCATAAAGTGGTATTTACTGAAAAAAACATGTAATGCAAGATGTACCACTTTTAGCTTGCTTTTCGTAAGTAAAACAACAACATACATAGGTCTTGATTCGTTTTTAATCAATGTTCTTTAAACGTAGCAGTTGGTTATACAACCTGTTTTACTGAACGTTTTCTTCATTCATCTCACATATTCACTAAAGATTTGTTTAAAAAATGAAGAAACAAACATTTATGTTTGAAAGAATAAACTACAAAGCAAACGTGATTTACAATAGTCTTAATTTCTGAACAATTATTTTATATGATTTTGGATTGCTGTCAAAACACGGAGCTCAGGTATAGATTTTTTCCCAAACGTAAATTGCTGCTAACAATATTGATCGTCTTATGGATTATTCAGATTCATGTATTATATATAGCAAGAGGGTATAACCCGTCAAAAACGAAGGGGCAAATACTACCACAGCAACACTCATTGTATACTCTAACCTTAGATTTCATAGTTAACTGAAATAATAAATTTTACAAGATCAATCTTGGTCAACAAAGAGACAGGAAAGTGCAGTTCAGGCAGTCAAAAATTCATTTTTGAGCCAATAAAAATCAAGATCATACATGAAATAAATTCGTGGCGTATTCATAGAGTATTCATTGGTAAAAATCAATTGGATTAACAACTTTTGATATAGATAGAAAATCCAGTGCGTGTTGTAACACTACGTGGCAACAATGGCTTTTATGTCATGTTTATAGTTACAAAAAGGAAAAAAAAATCCGTTGAATTCTTAATTTAAGAGTCTCCGTTGATTAAAAAGATTTACTTTTTGTTCAGAACGTAGGTGATATGACAGAAAATAGCATAATTTAGAAATGATTTTAGTTAACATTGAACCGGTATTTTCACTTTGATGATAAACTTTATGCACTTGACATTAGGCTAGGTGATCCCACATTACATCTTCAGTTTAGGCTTATTATAACAACATTCACCACACATACATTCCTGGCCAAAATCTTAAAGCCAATGAACATAAAGAAAAATTATGCATTTTGCTTTGTTAGACTCAATCACATATTTGAGTAGAGTTTCATAAGAAAAGGGAAAATAAAAAAAACACTTTTTTGCATTTATTAGGGAAAATGTGAACACTATGAAATTAGCCTAAATACTAACTGGTCAAAACTTTAAGATCATACTGAAACGAAGCGTTAATCGGTAAACATATAACGAAATTTAGTCATTTGTGTTCAAGCTTTACAAGAATTTCAAGTGGTCGGCCCAAGAATATTTTGCCGGTGTTGAGCATGAGGATTCGACGGGTTGTCCGGCAAGACACCAGCCGATCGTCGAACCAGATAAATGTCTTTACGGACGTAGAATGTAGCTTAAGAACAATAAGACGGTATTTATGAGAGAAAGGCTTTAAAAACCGTAAACATCTTTAAAGGCCACGCCTTCTTCCACACCACGAAACAACTCGATTAAACATTGCTAAGAAGCACCAAACACGGTACGTAGAAAAGTGGACGAAGGTTTTGTTCTCTGATGAGAAAAAAATTTACCTGGATGGTTCAGATGGCTTTCAACGTTACTGGCACGATAATAATATCCCACCGGAGACATTTTCTACACGACGCAGTGGAGGAATTTCCATCATGATCTGGGGTGCTTTCTCCTTCCATGGAACAATGGAGCTTCAGTTATACAGACGCGTCAAACAGCAGCTGGCTACATTGGCGTGTTGGAGAAAGCATCTTTATTGACTGAAGGCCCTAGCTTGTGTGGAAATGACTGGATCTTTCAGCAGGACAACGCTACAATCCACAATGCCCGCAGGACAAAGGACTTTTTCATAACGCAATTCTTTTGGACCATCCAGCGTGTTCGCCCGAACTGAACCCCATTGAAAATGTTTGGGTGTGAATGGAAAGGGAAGTCTATAGACGTGTACGTCAATTCCAAACAGTGTATGATCTTCGTGAAGCCATCTTCATCATTTGGGATAACATTCCAACCAGCCTTCTGCGAACGCTTATATCGACCATACAAAAGCAATTTTTGCAGTTATTTGTAATAACGGCCGAGCAACTCACTACTGAGACCTCTTGTTCGACACTTCATACCCTGTTTAGGACTTCTTTTTGCTATGGTCTTAAACTTTTGACCAGCTAATATTTAGACTAATTTCAAAGTGTTCACATTTTCCCTATTAAATGCGGAGTAGTTTCTATTTTTATTTTTCCTTTTCTTATTTTTATCTTTCAAAGCTCTACTCAAATAAGTGGTTGAATCTAACAACGCAAAATGCATATTTTGTCTTTATGTTCCTTGGCCTTAAGATTTTGGCAAGCAGTGTATAAGGTTTCACGGTCCTATTGCATTTCTGTCACTGATGTCGTAAGAAGCAAACAATAATCGAACTATTCTATCTGGATAAATACATTTTGGCTTTTATGACTTCTATTTTGAGAATTCAAGAGACATTAAGCATGAGATGACACAGCCCTCTTTCTGTGACACAGCACTATATCTTAAGATTTATACTGCTGGATGAAGAGTTTCGACACGCGTTTTTAGGCAGAGCACAAATAATACTTGCAGTAGCTTTGTGCTTAATAATAAATAACAACAACTACGACGTAACACGCTGGCTTTTATATAGGTTAGATGAAAACCCAAATGCACTTTAATAAGTAAATTCCACAATACTGTTTTTTTTTTTTCATTTGTTGTTTTTTGCTTAGTTCACAAAGTTTACAAAATTGGGCAATTTTCACATACTTTTCCTATCATTCATAAACTATGTGAATAAATATATCCTAGATAAACAGTTCAGATGACATTCACAACACACGTTATAGTTTTTAAAGAAATGAATATGATACCTGTTTCTAATGGAAATATTTTACCTTTATAATTATAGTTATTTCATTCTATATTCTCGCAACATTTGATTATCATTAAAGTTCTCTAGATATTTACACGAATAATAAATAAAAACATTATTTTGGCTCAGACTGACGCCAATTATGTTTATTTTTCCTATTTTACTTTTATGTTTGAGAATCTATTGAAGGAGCTAATCAGTGTTTAGTTATGTAGATAAACTTTACATAATTGGTTCTTACACGCTGTATGGATTAGGGAAAGAAAAGAATGTTCAATCTAACGAAACTTTTGCTAATAAACAAACTCAACGACAGAAATTAGAGCTCTGTGAAAATTCATGTACAAGTAAAGTCTGTAAGAACCTTAGAAAGTGGTATTAAATCTAATAAACAGCGGGAAGTTTCAATCATTTAAACTAAGTTAAATTACTTTTAAAAGAGACTATTGTATAGGAATTTGGACAGAGAATTTCCAGCTTATATTTCTCGGAACGATACAACAACCACACAGTAAGAACATTCTATACGAGAAATTATATTTGATTTGTTATTTTATATTGGGTGGTTTTAATACTTTTTGCAAACATGGTGCAGCTGAACCTCTTATTTTGTACGACAAGCACAACACATTCTAGGCAAGTGTTACATATATAAATTTCAAAAGGGCTCGGAAATGTTTTTAAAATACGTGTCAAAGAAAGCATCTTGAGTCTAGAACGGTAATTTACCATTTTTGTCTAACAAGATTGAAGCCAATTTGTCAAGAATGTTAATTTTGAATAAATCTTTCAGATATCAATTTAAAAACTAAACAAAGCATACAAACTTAGCGCTGTGTAAATCACGGAATAAAGATGAGAATATTATATGCTGTTGTTAGCTATACAGGAAGAAAATAAGCTAATGATACGTTTATTAATATCATAAGAAATATTTGTGTAAAAACTCAATGTCATCAAACTGAAATTCAACAAAAAGGTATAACAAAAAACGTGGAACAATTTACATTTAATAAATTGTAAAAATTTGAGGAAACGACTAAAATTACAACTTGCAAAATACGCTACATGGCCAAAAGTAAGTGGACATGCGTTCTAATTAGTAGCTTCGGCTATTTCAGCCACACCCATTGCTAACAGTTACATAAAATCAAGTATACAGCCATCCAATCTCCATAGACAAACATTTGCTGTAGAATGGGTCGTTCTGAAGAACTCATTGACTTTCAATGCGGTTCTGTCATTGGATGCCACCTTTCCAACAAGTCAGTTCATCAAATTTCTGTCCTGCTATAGTTGCCCCAGTCAACTGTTATTGTGAAACGGAACCATATAGGAGCAATATCAGCTCAGCCAAAAAGCGGTAGACCGCACAAACACAAGCTCACACAACAGAACCGCCGAATGATGAAGTACGTAGCAAGTAAACATTGTCTGTCCACAGTTGCAATGTTTACCATCGAATTACAAACTACTTCTGAAAGCAACGTCAGCACAAGAACTGTTCGTCGGGAGCTTCATGAAATGGGTTTCCATGGCTGAGCAACCGCACACAAGCTTAAGATCACCATCCGCAATGCCAAGCGTCGGCTGGAGTGGTGTAAAGCACACCGCCATTGGACTCTGAAACAGTGAAAATGCGTTCTCTGGAGTGATGAATCACGTTTCACTATCTGGCAGCTTGGCGGAAGAATCTAGGTTTGGTGGATGCCAGGAGAACGCTACCTGTTGAATGCATAGTGCCAAATGTAAAGTTTTGTGGAGGAAAAATAATGGTATGGGGCTGTTTTTCATGATTTGGACTAGGATCTTTAGATCCAGTGAAGGAAAATTTTAATGCTACAGCATACAATGACATTCTAGAGAATTTTGTGCTTCCAACTTTGTGACAACAGTTTGAGGAAGGTCCTTTTTTGTTCCACTATGGCAATGCCCCAGTGCACAAAGCAAGGTCCATAAAGACATGGTTGCCGAGGTTGGTGTCGAAGAACTTGACTAGCCTGCGCAGAATCCTGATCGCAACCCCATCGAACATCTTTAGGATGAATTGGAACGCTGACTGTGAGTCCGACCTTAGTGTGATACTCTTATGGCCGAATAGAGGGAATCCCTGCAGCAATGTTCCAAAATCTAGTTAAAAGCCTTCCCAGAAGAATGGAGAATGTTATAGCAGCAAAGGAAGACCAACTTCATATTAATGCCCATGGTTTAGGAATGAGGTGTTCAACAAGCACGTATGGGTGTGATGGTCGGGCGCCCACATACTTTTGGCCATGTAGTGTATTTGATCTCTTAAATATATTTATTTATTTGAACATAAGCTACGTTAATCATATGTTTAAGCTATAGTACTTTGAGAAACAATAGTTTTGATTACACTGTGCAACAAATTTCAGGTTCAAAAAAAGTACAAGTTAAGTAAGACTTGTTTTGTGGTCAAAAAATTGTCCTGATTCTGAATCTGACCTTTATTCCTCCAGATTAGGCACCGTTTTTCTGTACCATGAACCATATGTTTTATAATATACTGCAAAATATCGCGTATTGAACACAACATTGCAAATACTGAAAGTTACAAAAAACAAAACAAAAATTTAGTTGGTATAACAAAACATTTATTGGTTATGAATTAAAAACATACACCTGTCAGTTTAAACAACTTTTGTTCTTCTAAGCCTCTTGTGTGGAGTGTGATCTTTTTTTTTATACCCCAGCAGTAGTCTGCCAACATGCCAGGGTTCCATTTCCCTTTAACTCGTCGCTCCATCACTGAAATATCCTGATGGAATCTCTCGCCATGTTCATCACTCACATCACCAAGATTTTCCGCAAAAAAATCCAAATGAGAGTGGAGCACATGAACTTTTAGAGACATGTTACATCCAATATCATGATAATGACTCAGCAGATCATTCACAACTTGCACATAGTCTTCTGAACGATGGTTCCCCAGGAAGTTATCACAAACTTTCTTGAATGACTCAAAGGCAAGCTTCTCTTTTCTCTTGAGATGTGTGATGAAGGTTTCATCAAGCACAATCTTTCGAATTTGGGGACCTATGAAGATACCTTTTTTAATTTTAGCTTGACTCAAGGAAGGAAACTTCTCTGCAAGATATGCAAATGTGGAGGATTCCTTGTCCAAGGCTTTCACAAATTGCTTAAACAAACCAAGTTTAATATGCAAAGGTGGTAAAAAAATTCTATCACTTTTCACAAGTGGTTTGTGCATGATGTTGTGTTTTCCTTGCTCAATTTCATCTCGGATTGGCCAGTCCTTGCGTACATAATGTTCAGTTCTTGCTCTGGGGTTCCATAAGCACAGGAAGCAGCAAAATTTAGTATAGCCAAGCTGAAGGCCAGTAAGCATGGCCACAACCTTGAAATCTGCACAAATATGCCAGTTATTGTCATCATACTGTATGCTTGTTAGAATTGCTTTCAGATTTTCATATGATTCTTTCATGGTTGTGCTATAAGCTATGAGAACAGAAGGCAGAGTGTTACCATTGTGTAGCAGAACAGCTTTGATGCTGTCCTTGGATGCATTTATGCAAAGTCGCCAGTTGGTGTTATCATATGGTATTTCCAGTTGCTCAAAAAGTTCAGTGATGTCATTACAAAAGCATAAGTCATCCTTCATGGTGAATAATGCAAGCAGATCCTCTGTACGTTTCCTGTACAGTGTTATCTTCTCTCCTTTCTCAATTACGTTTAAGATTACGTTCTTGAAGCCTTGATGCCAGAAATTCACTTTTGTCTTTGGTTAAATAGAGATCCCTGCACAAGTCATTTAGAGCCTTTTGAGAAAATGGTATTGGTTTATTCTCGCTTTCTGGATGATTGGGCTCCACATATTCACCACTAGAATGTTCATCTGCACTGCTGGAACTCTGCATTTCTTGATCTGGAGGTTTGGGCACAGGTGAATTTTCTGAGTGCTCTACTGGCCGCATTGCTGATTGCAAATTTAGGTAAACAATGTGTTTCTTTTTCTTTGCTGTAGTATAGCCTGTAAAGTCTTGCTGACAGAAATAGCAATCATTAGAGTGATCTTTCTGCTCATGCCAAATCATTGGCACACCAAACTTCATGTGAACATTTTATCCTGCATACCAGGCACTCAATGTCTTCACACATCTAAGGCAACACACATGAGGAGCCCATGTCTTGTCCTGGTCTCCTAAGTCACAAACGAAGTACGCCTTGTACATTTTCTTGATATGGCGTGTAATACTGCACTTTTCTTTAGCAAAAGTTAATTCCCCACATATGTAACGGAATCTGTTTGGATCATTTTTGCACTGTTTTGCACAAATAAGATCTGAAAGAAAAAAAAATAACATTAAACACAAGCTTTGACGTATAAAGTATTAAGTGGTAAACCCAATTAAATATAAGCACACAATAATAAACCAGAAAATATGATTTTAAACTGTACTGTGCTATTTATCATATCACATTGCAGGTGTTACTAAGATTGGTCTCTAGCCCTGGGTTGAAAACCATTTTACAATGCGGTAGAGAATTTTATTTAATAATAATGACAAAAAGGGTATACAGTGACAATGGCCTAGAGCCCGGCATGGCCAAGCGTGTTAAGGCTTTTGACTAGTAATCTAAGGGTCGTGGGTTCGCATCCCCCTCGCGCCAAACATGCTCGTCCTTTCAGCCGTGGGGGCGTTATAATGTGAGATAGCCCTCGAGTAGCTTTGTGCGAAATTCAAAAACAAAAAACATATAATTGCCTAAATATCTTTGGCATTCGGAATTATACCGCAGAACCAACATGAAATGTCTCTGAAAAGTATTTGAAATCAGTTTTTTTTTGCTTTATTTTATTTCTCACACAGCTACTTGAGGGCTATCTGCATTAACTGTGACAATCTAAAGGTCATCATCACTAACCGACGACTCGTAAGCTACGAGTCACACAGATTGCGAATCGAAGCGCTTCCTAACCATCATGTCATACGTGGCTTTGAAATGAGTACAATCATTTAAAATAAACGCGTGTGAGTGGTGATCTACCAGCATATCTCCAGCTGATATGAAATTGAAAGCACTGATAATATCTGACAAACTAATTTATATCTACAAGGAATCAACCTTAAATAAAGTTTATTTTTATTCATAAACATTTCTGCATCTAGACAAACATGAAATATGCCTGTAAATATTGTAAAACACGAAAAACAAATAATTGGTGTTGATGGTACTAAAGATATTTGAATGGTGTTGCATCCTACATAGAAATTGTCAAAATACTTATTCATAAATTTCACCCAAGTGCAAAAGTTTAACGACTTTTAATAAAACACTCTAAAGATAGAATCTTTACATATTTTCTCTATTGCAAATGAGGAAGTTTAAGTATATATTAAACATGTGTTATGACGAACTTTAAGTTTCTAATATGCAGTTCTAACAATTTTCGAAACATCTGCACATAACTTCTGCTTTGCGTTTGTTGTGTTGCCCATTAACAAAACCTCTTAAACAAATTGAGTACACACCAACCACGGTATAAATTTGAGATTATAACTTGTAATTGTGCATTAAATCAGCAGTGCATGATATATACATTCATACCTATGTCTGTTGGCTGCTCAAATCACGATCCAATAGTCGACATATCTTTATGGAACAAGCATGTGTATGTACACATTGCTTAAAACGATTAAAAGGGCAATTGACATTCATAATAATTTTGGATAAACGAATGTTTCAAAATAATTTCATTCAACACCCATCAGTGTATCTTAATGCAAATTACGCAGCTGCTGACCCATCGTGTGATTTAAAGTATAAATGATTGGTTACTAATTTTACAATCATAATTTAACAAGAATTTTGATAGAGGCTTTTCAAATATTTCAACTCATTACGTTGCACTCCAATGTGGAGTACAGTTACTACAAAATATAATGAGGACATAAAAATGATGTAACCTGCTTAAAGCTTCGAGTGTTCAATAGACCCTGAAGTATCTGCGAACTCTCCAAATTCTAGAGTCTGGAGATACTTGGAAAATGATTCACGTCCCAGAAGTATTTCATATACATGAATTAAGGGACTTAATTTTGTGAGTAAATAAGCCACTTCATTCCTTCTGATCTTCTTCAAAAACTGTCAACTAATTTAGCATTGTCGAAGCAGGTGTTGTTCTATAATCCAAAAAAATTACGTCTGAGCTCAGATCGGTTGTTGGATGTGATTCCTATTATTAATGACACCATTCTTCAGGATTATAGGCCAAAACATCCACCAAGTTTCACTTCTACCTACGTCAAACTTACACTACTGTCAAATGACTCACGTTTCTGCACGAAAGAGGGATCGAATATGATTTCAAATTTTATATAAATGAGCATACACGTGTTATCTAATTGCAGGATGAATCGTGCTCATATGTACAAATAGTATTACTTATATATCGTTAGTCTACTGGAGATGTACCTGGTAAAATATAATTAGTTTATTTTTATTGGAGTTCGTGTAAAGTTACACGAGGGCTATGTACAGTATGCTACCTGTTTCATTTTGAGCATACAGACTAGAAAGAAGGCAACTTGTCAACGCAATTTACCTGCAACTCAAAGGTTACTTTTGTCAGACCAACTACTGAGATTTGATCGTCACATTTACAACGACAAAGGCAAAATTACAGTTGGGCACCTACAATGAACAGAGGAGTTGGTTGATAATAAACATTTTCCTGCGTCGTAACTATAATGTTACAAACTACGATTGTTTTATGCAGTGTATATATGTTACATCAAAACTCAAAACACACTGTATATCTTACAATATGCTAGTAATATCTTACAACGAGGTAATAAACTAAAAATAAACGATACTTACATGTTTAAAATAAATGACGCACTTTATTTAAGCTATAATAAATTTAAGTTTGCGTTTCTTGTTTTGAAGAGTATATTATCGAGAAGGAACATAAATATTTTAAAGAGAAAACGTGGCATATAAATACTGAAATGATTGATCAAGGAATGTCACGTTTTTAGAACTGTTTTCTTACATTGATCAAACTCAAATTGGTTGATCGAAACTTTTCACCGTAGTATTGAATGCATTTTGCTAGAATTTTCTATAATGAAATGAAAGATAACTGGTGATAGATTTAAAAAAGTACTATTTAGAAAGTAAAAGGTACATCATATATATGCGTTGTTGATTTTTTGTTTCGCTTAAACAAAATCTATGCATTTAAGTACGTTTTTTCTGTTTATGATATTCAGCACAAAGGCACACTGTAGACAATAAATGTTTTACTGCATTTTAAGTTTGAACTACGTAAATATTGTACGTAAACAAGTTATCATTTCTAGAACAATGAGACTTAAATGTATATTTTACACCACATCCAGTGTTAAGAAACAGTGCTCTGTATTATACGATGTGTCATCAAATTTCACTCTCTGAGACTGATAGTAACTTAAGCATAATCTTTTATCTCATCCTACTCTTTCATACTTTCTAATTTGGAATACTAAAATTTGATGTGTTTTGAATTAAGTATGCGTGTTAAATCCTTTTATAATATCAAACTAGAATGTTAACTTCCTAATTTTTGTTTATATTATATTATTTTGAAGACACATGTACTTTATTCTTTCATTATTATATTAATTATTTTTGTGATAATAAAAAGCATAATAAATATTTAATATTTGGAATTTTCGTTCTCCCTAGAGCAACAGCATTGTTAAATCAGGGTTAGAGGAAGAGTGCAATAATGTTCTTTTGTCAAACACTCGTAAAGCCTCAAGAACTGCTAAAGGCCTGCTGGGAGTTTTGTAGCTACACGTCACAACTCCTCTAAGATAAGTACAAACGTAAATGCAATTATTATGAAACAAAGAAGTATTACAAACGTAAATGCAATTATTATGAAACAAAGAAGTATTACAAACGTTTATAAGTATTTAATAAACCAAAATAATATTAGATTATGAATATAATTGAGAAGATATACATATGAATATTTCACAAAGAAGTCCAGTTTATTTCGTATAATAAGTAAAAATATTACTGATCTTATAGGACCAGGCGTGACCTTCTTGGCTATCTGGATAATAGATTTAAGGATTCATGGATAGTGAGTGATACATTGTCACAAAAATGTGCTGCGTTTTTAATAGATACAGTCAAACCTCATTACTATAGAATACAGTAGCAAGTTAGACGTTAGACCAGTGTGTGATAAAAAAAGCTGCTTTACTTTTAGTCTAACAGTTGAAATTAATGGCAGCTATGAGTAAATATCCTCCAAGTAGCTTTTCTTGAAATTATGAAACCATACAAAACCAATAACTATTGCCATCTAACGGCAAAAAGATATATAAAAGTTCTAAATAATTTTAAGGAAAGAAAACGATATATTTTAGAAAGCCCACGACTATTTCATGTTAACTTGGATTCATTCATTTAGATATTTTTATCATACGTAGTCACATCTAGTAAGGAAAGACTGTCTTGTGTTATTTTGCTTATTTCCAAAACATAAATATTTGGAGGACTATGAATAAAAATAAACATGTAACATCTTAAAAAATGAATAATCTCAAAGGTAATTTACTTTTATTTATGGAAAGTAATTTAAAATGTTAACTTTGGTATTTTAACTAAAATAACCGTCATATTTATGATTGATATGTTTATTCCACACTGATTAAACTTGTTCATGAACAGAAGGTAAAATCAACAATTCTTATTAGAAACAAGAAAGTTTGTAGGTTTGTTGAACTATCCGTGAAGATAATATGATGGATCGTGACGATGAAACAAAAAACATCTGCACTAGTAACAACATAATAAAAACTAAATATACATTCTTACAAGCAGTTTTGGTACTATTTCGTTTTATACATGTGCCCCCAGTGGCTCAGCGGTATGTCTGCGGACTTGTAACGCTAAAAATCGGGTATCGATACCAAAGGTGGGCAGAGCACAGATAGCCCATTGCGTAACTATGTGCTTAATTCAAACAACAACAACTTTTTTTATAAAAATATTATTAAGTCGATAAGTTACGTTGAAAGGCAATGCTAATTTTGTTTCATGATAGACGTTGTGACAGAACTGACGAGCAGAAGACGCGAGAAAAAAAAATTCATGTAGACAGAGTAAAACATGAGAGAGATATTTGATATGATACTAGAGAAGAATCGAAAAAAAATTGCAAATAAGACCACCAAGTTACTTTATATAGCAATAGCAGATTCCATCAGTAGGATTAAACATCACGGAACCTAATGCCTCTAAGTATGAGCTATACATATATGCTTTTAATCATAACCACACAATGGATTTTGATAAAAACATAGAAAAAATTGAAGTAGGGTAAGAAGCTTAGTAGATTACTTCATCCTTTGTTTAAAAAAAAATCATCGACCGATATGTACGAGTAAGTAAGTCTGATGTATGTAATGTGCATGTGATACAGGTTTCAGCCGCTTCCCAGTGGCATAGTCCTACGTATGTGGTCTTGCACTGCTGGGAACCGGGTTTCGATAGCCGTGGTGGGCAGAGCACAAACAGCCTCTTGTGTTACTTTGTGCTTAAGAAACAGACCTCAGCCAAAACAATACAGTTACTTGATAGACAACAGCATGGATTAAAGATATAATAAAAACGGAAGGAAAATATATATTCCTAATGTTTGTTCCTAGATTTAAAAAATAAAAACACAAAATAGCTCCGAAGGTTCAGAAGATTATAGTCAATACAGTGAATATTTTAGCAATCTCATGGATCAATTTCATATGCGACTTACAAAAGGTAGAATATACTAACTTTCAACAATCTGTGAATTGTATGATTGCATGTTCTCACGTGACTTGTCATCTGCCTATTTTCTGGAAATCCGAATATCTGTGTAAAAATCTTCCGAGAAATAGCTCTTAAACGTGCATAAGAAAAACAGTAAGCAAAAATGTTTCCAAATAAGAAGAAACACCCATAAAATAAACTCTAGCCAAAATTTAGCTGAATTAAGAATTGAACTTCTGAACCGATTATTCAGGAAAGTGTTGCTTTAGCTTCTAAGAAACTGTTTCAAAACAAGCCTTTAAAGTGAATAGAAATAATCATCAAGTGGTGTTAAAATAATGAGAGATATGATGTTTGAGAACGATTTTTTCCAAAGTTTGGCTGCACCAACCTGACTCCCAGAAAGATTGGAAGTGGGGTGATTGCACACCACATTAAAACATCATTATAATTTGTTAAGATATTACTAGATGATTGTAATTTAATTCATTACAATGTGTGAATGATAGTATAACTCCAAAATAAGCAACGTGTACCTAATTCACTTTTTTATTAACGAAGAAACGTTTGAACATTTGATGTCAAACATGAATTTATTGCTAACACACAATTGATTTCTAAGTAAATGGACCAGGATCACTGAGAACTAAAGAATAAGTCAAGCTAAGCGAGGTATTAGCCCACTGATCTTCAGATTATTCAACTATCTGAGGCAGATATTCCAGAAAACGGGTATGTTCTTTTATTATAAATGTATCGCTCATGTTAAATATAGAACGAAATAAACAATTGAAAAAATATGTTTCGATAAGCTTTGTCTGGAATTTCTTCTCGTACAAAAAATGTGAAATGTCACTATTTGGTGAATCCAATCAAAAATTATCTACTTTTAATTTATCAAATTTTGCTGAAGAACTCCTTCCTTTTATAAGTGCTTCAAAATAAAATTATGCTGCGAAATGTCAAGTACTTCAAAAATTTACAATATTACACGATTGTTTCAATTAATAACACATTGTGATAAGTGTAAAGAAATAGTTGTAATGCAACACAAAATCATTAATTTGCACAGATGATAGGAATGATTTGATATTTGATGGATTTCATGTCCTTGTGAAATCTGTTAAACAAATAGAACAAACTTCATCACTTCTGGACTCAAAATATTAAGTTTTAACTTTGAGGGACATACGTAAGGGTACACATCCATTCAAGATTTATGGCACAATAATATGGATTGTTGGAGTGATTTCCTATAGATTCATATGGATCATAAGGCTTAAACTGCAATATACACATCGCTACTTATGAAAATATTCCTAGTTTTCAAATTTCTTTTGAATATATTTGTCATTCTCGGATTAGAAGATTTCTTTTTTATTTTATTTAGCAATAATATCAACTTAGTTATTAACAATTAAAAATATCGACTATTACGTCAATCGTTCACTGAGGTTGTCCCCAATGTTTGTCAACTCATTATTCAAGAAGTTGTTTTGACAAATATAAGCTGAATTCACAGTATCAAAAACCCATTACATCTTTAAAAATTCATAAATTCTATGTAATAGTAACTTACTAAATGTTTTATCACCTTCCAATTTGTATTTTACTGTGCATAAAATTAATTCGTATACTCTTTAAACATTGATTTGGTTTGTTTTGAATTTCGTGCAAAGCTAAACGAGAACTATCTGTGCTAGCCGTCCCTAATTTACTAGTTTAAGATAAAAGGGAAGATAGCTAGTCATCACCACCCACCACCAGCTCTTGGGCTACTCTTTTATCAACGGATAGAAGGATTGACCATACCAGTATAGCATCCCTACGCCTAAAATAGGGAGCATATTTGGTGCGAAAGATATTCGCACCCGCGACCTGTGATGACGCGTCGAATACCTTAACCACCTTGCCATACAGGACCACTTTTTCACCATTCAATGATATATGTATCACTAAAAGACCGAAACATAACGTTGAAGTTTGCCTCTTTCTATAATAAATATTAACTAAGTCATAAAAATCCAGAAAATCAATTACATCTTTATAACGATTGGAGTTGTAAACAAAATATGTACTTAAAACTTTACTTTTTTATAGGATAAATTTTGCTTTTCAATAGCAATAATTAAATTATTCAAAAATATTCCAAATGTTCTATCTTTAGTCTTTACATGCAATTTTTAATTTTAAGACGTCAAAAAATATAAAAACGTCATCAGTTTATGCAGAAACTCGGTTTCTAGCTTTGTGAATCCGCAGGCATACTGCTGTATCGCTAGGGTACGAAACTAATCGGATTAAGGCTCAGTAAATTAGAAAAAAATTCTGGCCTACTTTAAAGACCAATGTTTTCTTCCAGAAATACTAAGTCGATTATAGTATATCAATAAAAAAAATAACCGATGATGCTTTTTTTAAACTTTAATAAAAGTAAACTATTCCTTAATTAAGCAAAATGACTTACCTTCGTTATGATAAAGGAGCGGTTTATAAATTGTTAAGAAACATTTATTTTAATTCCCAGTGATGCTATTTAAAACACGGTTTAGTAAAAATGTTCTTTCACTATAAGATCTACCTTACCTACAACAAAATTACAATGAATAACCTTTATCTTCTGTAAATTCACAAAAGTTAACCTTTCAAACTGAGCCCCCACCCCTTTCTAGTGGCCCAATTATGTGTCTGCTGACTTACATCTCTAAATCCTAGGTTTGGAATCACGTCCTGGGCACAACACAGATAGTCTATTGTGCAGCTTTTTGCATATCTTCAAACAAAACAATCATTCAAACTAAAATTCATTCGTTTTTCTTCTGTCTGAGACATTAACTGTGTTAAAGAGATTTAAAACACAACAACGTCATTTAACGAATTTTCAACTATTAAGCGTTGGGATATTTGTGGAAAACACTTAGAAAGGGGTACTGAATTATTTAATATTGAGGTAGCTGTTGTTGTTATTATTTTGAATTAAGCTACATAATGAGCTACCTGTGCTCTTCCCACCACAGGTACCGAAACCCCGTTTTTAGCGTTATAAGTCCACATACATACCGCTGAGCCACTGGGGAGCTTGAGTTAGCCTCTGAAGAAATTAACGTGTTAATTGTTTGTATTTAGGTAGTGCATTATCACCCAAGATGGTCATGTTATGCGTTTTAACTGTAAGTTTAAAAGCACCTAGATTTTAACGTTGAGTTAGTATCAGGTAAAAGTACGATTAAATGGCGTGTATTATTCTTTTTGCAAACCCACCTTGTTTTCATTTAGGTGTAGAGTATTTTAGATCTATACATGCTAAGATTCAATACAGAAAAATAGATCACATATTTAATCGTAAATATACGAGACTCTTTGAGATATAAAGTAGAACTATTAGTTGATTCGGCACGAAAGAGTAAGCATTTATTATGCTTTGAGGAATAAATGAAGGAAGATTTACTGTGTCTCAGTGTAAGTAAGATATTTTTATATCATAAAACTGGCGCCTGGTTAACAAGCCAGCCTACTTACCAATTACAATTATTAGAAATTACACCATGAATGTAATGTAAATGTCTTGGACATAAACGTATTTTTATTTGTTTTGACATTAAGGTTTTGGTTAGAACTCTTCTATATAAGAATAAACCGGTTTTTAGTTTCTCCGACAATACGTCTTACTTCTCTCAGAAATTTTATTTTTTCATTGTCAAAATGTCGCCTTTAATTGTTAAAACTGATCTCTGTTACTTGCGTCATTATTGTAAAAAAAAAAAACACCTAAATTCTCAATTCTACTATTAAGAATCGAACCCTGTATGCTTTAGGGTTGTAACTCTGTAAAGTTACTCTATGATGTACCGTGGGGACGAAAAGGGGGAGATTTTCACGCTCCAAATTTATACTAAAGATGATTTTTAATACGTAATATAATTAACTCTTATTTTGGACGACAAGAAGCTTCCAGTAAAAGATCCAAAGAAACTTAATAACATACTTTTGTTGTTTTGTGAAATTGTTTGAACCCGACTAATGTTTTTGATTTACAGTTAAAACATTTACGATATTACCTCTGAGTGAGTAAATCTTTCAGTGTTTATTTTATTATTTTGTTTTTAGAAAGAGGTAAATTTAGTCTTTATGTTTCAACATTACGTCTTGCAATTGTGTCGTCACTATAATTCGAGATACTTTATCGCTGCAAAATGTTTTATATCTTAAGAGAACACTTAGCTTAGGTCTGTCTTAGTTTATAGCCATAACGCAAAGGAATACCATATATATTTGTAACAAAGCTTGTATCTCTTTCACATTTGTTTCTTGTGGGACAGATGTCTTATTTCTGGTAAACCTAATAAAAATATTGATTATAACATAAAAAAATCTAAACAAATTAACCTTAGTATTCTAATAAAAAACTTCAAAAATATTTAAGCTTTTCAATTCTTTTAATTCAAAGAGATGATTTTTATTTCAATATGTGAAAAAAATTCTTCATTTCCTTATAATATCTAAGAGGTTGGATCTTTATGTTTCCTATATATCTCAATATACGAAGATTTGACTTGCTTCCATGAAAGCTAAGAGTAATTGTTTTAACGCCTGGCATAGCCAGGTAATTAGAGCGCTCGACTAGTTATCTGAAGGTCACGGGCTCAGATCCCTATCACATAAAACATACTCGCCCAATGAGTCGTGGAGGCGTTTAATATGACAGTAAATCTTACTATTTGTTGGTAAAAGAGTTGCCAGTGGGTAATGAAATGGTTTGCTTTGAATTTCGCGCAAAACTATTCGAGGGCTATATGCGCCAACTTTTCCTAATTTAGCAGTGTAAGGCTAGAGGGAAGGCAGCTAGTAACCACCACCCACCGCCAACTCTTGGGCTACTCTTTTACCAACGAATAGTGAAATTGATCACAAGGTTGTAACGCCTCCACGGCAGAAAGGTCGAGGGTGTTTGGTGTGACGGGGATTCGAACCCGCGGCTTTCAGATTACGACTCGAGTGCCTTAAACACCTAGCCATGCCGGACCCAAGGTATTGAATGTCAGCTGCCTTTCCTCAAGGCCTGGCATGGCCAAGTGTGTTAAGGCGTACGACTCGTAATCTGAGGGTCGCGGGTTCGCATTCCGGTCGCGCCAAACATGCCCGCCCTTTCAGCCGTGACGGCGTTATAATGTGACGGTCAATCCCACTATTCGTTGGTAAAAGAGTAGCCCAAGAGTTGGCGGCGGATGGTGATGACTAGCTGCCTTCCCTCTAGTCTTACACTGCTAAATTAGGGACGGCTAGCACAGATAGCCCTCGAGTAGCTTTGTGCGAAATTTAAAAAACAAACAAACAAAAAACAAGCCTTTCCTCTAGTTTTACACTGTTAAATTGGGGTCGGCTAGAGCAGATAGCCCTCGTGTAGTTTTACGTGAAATTCAAAAAGAAAATAACAGTTGTCGTTGGAATTTCGCACAAAGCTACTCGAGGGCTATCTGTGCTAGCCGTCCCTAATTTATCAGTGTAAGACTAGAGGGAAGGCAGCTAGTCATAACAACCCACCTCCAACTCTTGGGCTACTCTTTTACCAACGAAAAGTGGGATTGACCGTCACATTATAACGCCCCCACGGCTGGGAGGGCGAGCATGTCTGGCACGACTCGGGCGCGAACCCGCGATCCTCAAATTACGAAGCGCACACCATAACGCGCTAGGCCATGAAAATAACAGACGAACAGTGTTTTAGGAAAACTTTGATCGCATTAAAAATAATTTTGTTTTCCAGGAATATTAAATCAATTAGATTATACATAGAGTTTTTAAACAAATTTTTAAGTAAAATAAAATTGCCGTAACAAGTGAATTTGTTTATCACGAATAAAGAAATTACAAAAACCGAAATGATTAGGCCATGACATACTTATGAAAAATTTGACTAAACTTTTTTGTCAGAAAGATTACCATCTTTAATGCCAATGAAATAAAATCAACTACATCATTTTAACTGAAAATTCTGTGAACCTGTGCATTCTCGCTGTCTTTCGTCTCCGAGATAAAGTACGTTTTGAAGTTTAGAAAAACCTATTTCCTCTTAAAAAATCGTAGCGATTCTAGAAAAATTTTGAAAATCTTCAAAGCTACCTTGTTGAGCCAGAGAGAGGTGATTAATTCGATTATCGAGAATCAAAATTTCCACCTTTCCAGAAAAAGTCAAAAGATTTAAGCTAAAGTGGTTTTAAATGAAAATTCCAACATCTTTCTAATGTCCCCTTCTTCCCATTGAAGATCTCAATTCTTGAACATTTGTGTCTTTTAACAAAAAAAGATCTTCTCAATTTGCTTGGTTTTCAGATATTCTAATAAAACATTAAAATCTTGTGTGTTAGTGTAATCTTGGCTATCTGCATGTTTGCTCTTTCGTTCTACCACAAAAATAAATTGAATTTTGAAGTGCAAAATAATCTTCTTTCTCATTAATACAGTAGATAGCCTAATGTGGCTTTGGTGTAAGAAAAACACACACTAACATTTTTCTTAATATTATAAGTAACAGTTTTAACAATTTTAAAAATAGTCTCTCCTATCTAGGAGGACCAAAAATACCAGGTTGTTAGGGCGCCTGACCTGCAATCGGAGGTTTAAGCGTTCGAATACCCATTCCACCACAAATACTCGTCATTTCAGCTGTGAGAGCATTATACTGTGACGGTTAATTACACTATTCATTAGTAAAAGGCTCTCCAAGAACTGGCGGCGAGTGTTGATGACTAGCTGCCTTCTCTCTAGTCTTTTGCTGCTAAATTAGGGACAGCTGGCCTAGATAGCCTTCGCGTAGCTTTACGCGAAATTAAAAAGGCAAACTTAACTCTGCAGATCCTCCGAGTCACTGGGCAAGGACTAATATGCAAAAACAAAGTCTAGATTTCTTGCAGCAAACCAAAATAAATACAAACACAATTTATCTGACCTATGAGAAACAGGATCGGTTATTTATGTAAATTAAACATGATGTGAATCCTGGATAGCCATGACATTTCCAATTCTATTCCACAGGAATTAGAGTAAATTAATCTTTGATACTTTTTCCCCCATTTTATTAACTACATTTTAGTGCGCCAGCAATAACAAACATGAAGGGGGAGTGCGATCATCCGATTCGATTTTATTACTCATCAGGATCTCTCCCAGCTTACCCTCAAATTCAAATTATTTTAAACAAGATTAAAAAACTTTAATCTGTGAGACCTTGAGCATGATTAACACATAAGTCGGCAGGGTTTGACCTTCTGAGTGCAAAACTGTAATTTGATTTCAAATCGGTCGAGACGTAAATTAAAAAATTGTACTTGAAAAGCAACCTCGCCATCCCTCATGGCACTCCTAAAACTTTGTTACTATAGATGCTTTCAGAAAATTTCTGTACGTTGAAAACAGGCCATCCTTCTCTCAAAACGGCCACATACGACAACATAAAAAATCTTATTTTTTTAAAGTTATAAATCTTAAGCTTTGATATTTTACAGTCAACCTTGCATTCATTCAAATATACTTTTTTTTTCGGCTACAGAGTTTATCTTGTAAAGAATTAAATAATAAAATATTTTATTACAGAGATTACTGACTTATTCTTAATGTATTTTAAGCAACCAAATCGTTCTGTCTGTTATTTTATGTCAGAAATTCTAACGCCTATAAAGAAAAAAAATCGGTTAGTATTCCAAAATATCCAAATTTATTGTTAACAAAAAAATCGTAGAAATGTGAGTTCTTTTCGACATACATAAAATAGTTTCTATAATTCAAACAATGTGGCATAAAATTTAATGGTTGGACAAATGTATCTAAGACATTTAAATTCCAAGTGTTAAATCGGTATATCATATAAATACCAAGATTTTGTATCTTAGGGCAAACGTTTATCAAATTAAAACGTATGTTGCCCCTAAAAGACAAGTTAATGAACCAGTTATATTAGAAAAAGAAAAAAAGTGTGATCGTTGCCTTTTTGACCATCGATATGAATAGAAAGACGTTTTTTAACCTAAGAAACAACATCTTTCATAGTAAATAAAAGAAACTTTTCATTAAAAGTACAATTTTTAAGCCTTTGTATTTTTTCTAGTAAATATCTATAATATCTCATTTGTCTTGCACTCATTGGGACGATCTAAATAACACAATAATATTATGTTACTTATGTAAATGTTCTTATTATTTAAGTTTCTGCTTTTTTATTTTTTCGGTATCGGTGCATTGTGAAAATGCATACATTTAAGACTTCGTGTTTTGGCTGTGTATGTTGGTACTTTAAAATATTTATATTTTTTCTGTTAGAAAGCATCCCGATAGGATTGTTGCTTTGAATTAAGCACAAAGCTTAATAACAGAATGAGGTAGCTGTGGCGCCCCCCGCTAGTACAGTGGTATGTCTCCGGATTTAAAACGCTAAAATCAGGGGTTCGATTCCCCTCGGTGGGCTGAGCAGTATAGCCCGATGTGGCTTTGCTATAAATAAAAACACAAAAAAAAACACAGTTATCTGTGTTCTGTCCAAGGAGGATTAGTGAACCCCAGATTTTAGCGTTATCTCTTGACTTACTGCCTACCCACATGAAGAATATTGTTTCAGGAAAAATTTTGAAGTTCTTCAACTTCAACTTTGTTACACTTTAAACATTAATTTGATTGTAACTCATAAATACAAGTACGTATTTTATCAAAGAAAATATCACAACATTAAAACTTTACCTTGCTTATACGTGAAATACTAACTTAGCTGT
Organism: Tachypleus tridentatus; assembly: GCF_004210375.1. NCBI lineage: Eukaryota > Metazoa > Arthropoda > Merostomata > Xiphosura > Limulidae > Tachypleus > Tachypleus tridentatus. The sequence goes on along the minus strand of NC_134837.1, from coordinate 239,707,526 downwards.
GGGTAGTTTTTAAAAAAATGTTATGTAATAGGATGAAAAATAACAAATGATTAAACCTTATACTTTTTAAGCGAAATTTAAAAAAAAATATTTAAAATAGTTTTTCTTCTGCGCTGAACATTACATCCATTCAGAGGGATCAAAATGATCCATTATCTTCTTAAAAGTCCTAAAGATTAAACATTACGGCTCTCAGTAAAATTCTTGAGTTCAAACTCATTTTCTTTTCTTGTTCAAAAAAAAATGAATTAAGACTACGAAACTTTTCGATTCCTCGTGAAACCATGATGTGCTTAAGAGTTAGTGATTCTGTTTCCAAGAAAATGTAATTATAATGAAATCCTGCTATTTTTGCCAGAAGGATAAACTGAGTCATAAGGATTAAAAATTGATTATAAAAAATCCAAATGCGTGAACCTTATGATAGCTTAGAAAAAACTTTAAAAAACTATATGACAATATGTGACCACGTCAATAATTATTTGAAAGGAATATTTGACGATCACACTGTTTTTAAATGAAACAATCCCCTCTCCGAGATTCACGTTAATGGACTTGTAAAACTAAAAATAAGTGAACAGAACAGTGGAAGCTCTCTGTTTAGCATTGTGGTTGAAAACAAGTACATAATGTGAAAAGAAACATCTCGATAAATAAATAAGTAAAACAGATATGTGTACATAATGACTTCAGTGTTTGTTAATTCGTATGTTCTCGTCCCTGTTGTGTCAAACTGCTGTTACTGTTATTATTATTGTAGTTATTTGTTATATTATCACTTATTATATATATGTATATATGGTGTTTTGTAGAAAATCTTTACGTGATAGAGAAAAATGAATATCATTTTCGGTATCAGAGTACAGGAATTACTGTCGAACATATAAAAATTGTAAGACTATAATAAAACCATCGTAGGTCTGTGTAACCGTTACCTTTGCAGTTTTGAATTTACATCTCATACAGAAATCAATAGATGGCGCTCGGGTATATATGAAATGTAGTATACAATTTTGTATGGTATATAATTTTGCTGAATGTTTTGTTGTTCTTTTTGAAGATTATACTTTTATTTCTTGTAGAATTCGAGGCTCGAAACGTTATTTTATGTTATCTTTGATTTAAAGTACTGCTTAAATTAAATATGAATTCCTAAATATAACATAAATGATAACATTATAATGACAACAGGGCTAACCCTTTTCGGCCTGGCATGCTAGGTGGTTAGGACACTCCACTGGTAATGTGAGGGTTATGGATTCGAATTCCCTTCACACCAAACATGCTTACTCTTTCAGTCGTGAGAGTGTTATACAGTGATAGTCAATTCCACTATTCATTGTAAAAGAGCTTCCCTAAATATAGAGGTAGATGGTGATGATTAGCTGCCTTCCCTTTAGTCTTTTACTGCTAAATTAGAGACGGCTAGCGCAGATAGCCCTCGGGTAGCTTTCAGCAAAATTCAAAACTATCCTAACTCTTTTCTTTAGGTATTTGATGCTTCCTAACACTTATATTTCCATTTCTATTTCATTCTTTGGATGGTGATCACTTTATATCGTATGAAAATAAAATTACCTATGTTCAAAATTATTTTTCTTTTTACAATGACGTATTGGTCACCAAATAAGGATTATGTTCACAAGATTAAAATACTTTCCCATTCATGTTTACAGGTAAGGAAGACTTTGCACCCTTGTAATGTCTGACAATTTTAAAAACGTAGTTCCAATTTTAAGGTGTTTTATATGTGATTGTTTTACTATCTGTCATTATCAGAAAAAACATCATGGTCCATGATCAATTGAAAATGGTGTGAAAATATAGAGATATAGAGCTTTTCCTAAGAAAAACGAGACAACGTTGTTTTACCTTCGAATGAGTTCACAATGTCATTATTTCTAAAAATACAACGTACATATCTAGCCAATGTATGTGATATCTTGCTTTATGGGGATTTCTCAAACGCCTTCCATGAATCCAAATCCATCATCTGATATCGTTGTGAGATCACGTTTTGAAAAAAATCAAAATAAAATCTCCTACTTATATTTGAATTTTTTATGCATTATGGAAGGTGATAAATCTATAGAAACCCAAACTTTCTACAGAAATTTCTGTGCTAGTTCGTTATATAGATGTATATCATTATAGTGAGAGAATATTTTTGTAAAATAAAACAGTACGGAAAACATTTTAGGGAACTTAGTAACATTTTTAATATCCATTATAAACAATTAAATTAAACAGCTCTAAGACATATGTCAGAATAAATGCATAGTATTTGAAAATGCGTAAAGGTTTGTAAGAACTTTTTAGGTTTTTATCCAGTTTTGTTTCACCATATTTCGGTTTAAAATGAAGAAGGTATAAAAAGATAAAACATGTTATATGCTGATATGTTTCTGCAGACATAATTTAAATAGATTTTATAATTAGATTGTTTGGAAATTATTATGATTTTTTGATGAAATCTAAAATATTATTTAAATATTCGGTATGATTCTTAAACCACCTATCTTTCTTGTGTGTGTATATATACATATGTATGTATCTTACTAGTTTCTTTATAACTGTGTTTATTGGACAGTATACATTTCAATTAAAATACCAGTGCACTTATTAAATGTCTATAAATTATTGACTGAACAAAATGGTTTTCTTTAGATATTAGTAGAAAGTTAAAGAAGGACTTGTTATTCTTTACTTTGAGCTAGTACCATGAACTTTTGGGCTGATCTAATTTGACAGTTGGAGTTCATTGTCTTGCAGGAATAAAGTCCGTATCGTGATTTTTTGTATTTTCTATTGAGGTGATGAAGTGTATTTCATTGATTCTTGGATTCACAATCCGACACATTAGCCGCTAGGACACGTCCTGTCCGCTTAAATCAACATTTACAAGGTTTGCAATATTGACCAATACCATATGATATTTTAGTCTCAGATGCGTTATGAAAGTTATTATATTGGTAAATGTTTAATAGGCGAAAAGCAATTTAGAAATATTTTTCTTAGTTAGATCAGAATAAAAAAAGTACTTATATAGTATTTCAAACTTTTGGCACCTTGTCTGACGTTTGTTTTGATCATCTCCGTCAATTTGTTTATTTTTTTAATTTTGCACAAAGCTTGTTTTGGAATTTCGCACAAAGCTACTCGAGGGCTATCTGTGCTAGCCGTCCCTAATTTAGCAGTGTAAGACTAGAGGGAAGGCAGCTAGTCATCACCACCCACCGCCAACTCTTGGGCTACTCTTTTACCAACGAATAGTGGGATTGACCGTCACATTATATCGCGACCATAGCTGAAATGGCAAGCATGTTTGGTGTGACAGGAATTCGAACTAGCAAAGATCGGATTACGAATCAAACGCCTTAACCACCTGGCCACACCGAGCCACAGCTCTGACAGAGACCTCAAGTTACACGTACCAACAGTTGAAAGTGGGAAATATGCTCAACGACAAATTTCAAATTGAGAAACAATAAAACCTCTTACTTTATAGAATATATTTTTTCATTAATTGAATAATCTCTTCTGGCTCTAACCTAGGAAGCTCATCTCGTAGTTAGAATAATATGACTATTTACATATATTTTTGAAACACATTTCGATATAATTTTTAAGTCCTGTTTCAAACATAGTTTCAATAAAAAAAATACAATAACACCAATATCATAACAGTAAATATCACATGTTAAGTATAGAAATAGGTGGTATTTATGAATTAATTTTGAAAACTGAAAGATTTCTGATTAAAATATTTTCAGCACTTTACAAATCTCTCATCAACATACCAGCAAAATTTCAAAGTAATGAAGCAATTCGGTTTTGAAAAATTAGTTCATATGTCATTCAAAAGATGGCAGGAAAGAGACCTGACTTTGTTGTCGTAAGATATTCGCAATTTAAGAATAAATTTGGATGTTTCACAAACACTGCTGGCCGAAATCTTAAGGCCAATGAACATAAAAAAAAAATATGCATTTTGTGTTGTAAGACTCAATGACTTATTTGGGTAGAGCTTCGAAAGATGAAAATAAAAAAAAGAAAAATGGAGGGAAAACAGCTAGTCATCACCACCCTGGCCCGGCATGGCCAAGCGCGTAAGGCGTGCGACTCGTAATCCGAGGGTCGCGGGTTCACGCCCGCGTCGCGCTAAACATGCTCGCCCTCCCAGCCGTGGGGGCGTATAATGTGACGGTCAATCCCACTTTTCGTTGGTAAAAGAGTAGCCCAAGAGTTGGCGGTGGGTGGTGATGACTAACTGCCTTCCTTCTAGTCTTACACTGCTAAATTAGGGACGGCTAGCACAGAGCCCTCGAGTAGTTTGTGCGAATTTCCAAAAAAAACAAAACAAACATCACCACCCACTACCAGCTCTTGTGCTGCTCTTTTTATCAGTAAATAGTGGGATTGGCCGTTACATTATAATATCCTCACGGCTGAAAGAGCGAGCATGTTTGGTGGGTTGAGGATTCGAACCGTCGACCCTCAAATAACGAGTCGCACACCCTAACCACCTGGCCAGGACAGGTCAAGCCACTAATTTTTTAGTTGATATGCTGAAGAGAATGGGTAATTATCAGCACCCACGGTCACCCCCTTGATCATTCTTGTTCTAAGGAATAGTGCGATTTGACAACATCTCTAGCAACGTATCTATGACCTCAGCGTAGAGAAAGATATTTTTGCATGTTTATATATATATATATATATGTATTTGTGAGAATAAATACATTTTAATGAAGTGAAATAGTAAAATAAGTGACATCATGAGGAAGGACTGCGTTAGAACAGCAAATCAAAACATCTGATTATTATATTAGTTTGTTATAATTAAAAGTACCCACGTTTCCCTGTGGCTCAGCGTTATATCTGCGATTTTACAACGTTAAATACCGGGTTTCAATACCCGTGGCGGACAGGTCCCAAATATCCCATTGTGTAGCTTTATGCTTAATTAAAAAACAACAACAATTATAACTCAAAAACAGTTGATACACCGTTTTTTGTATAATTTGTTTTTGTTGCGACTAGGTTTTGGGGTATAACAAACTAATACATTTTATAATAACACATAATAACTTGTACCCTGGGATTTTTTTCAGTTGACGCAGCTCTTTTGTTTAAGTTGTTTTCGTTTCGGCTTGTTTTTGCGTTATAACAACCTAATATATATAAGTACATGCACTCACGCTGGGAAAGGTACGCGAACGACGAAATCAACAGTCCAAAAGATAAATAATAGACCACGCACAGCCCACTACAAAGGATTGGATCAGGTAATAAACCAACGCACAATATAATTCAATATTTGAGAAAAAAGCTATGATTTAATGCATAACAAAAGCAAAGTAAACAAGTAATTCTTTCCATGAAAACTTTATACGATTTTGGTTCAAAATAAATTATATTGAAATAACGCACTAGCCTGGAAAGCTTTGTCATCTTGTTTCAGTGTGGATACAAACAGCATTTGAAATATGCATTTGTTGCTAGAAAATTAATTTTTTAAGCATTTTTATTTTGTAAGCGTACAATCCAAAGTTTCTCTTCCATTTGTTTTCATCGCAGTTTCATGAATTTTGATTAGCACTTTTAAATGATTTTCATTGTTTTCTGTAGCATTGATTAGAGTTGCTTTTTTTTAAAGGTCCCAACATAATTTACATTAAATAAATTTGATTTAACAGTCGTAAAGAATTTATGACTATGATTTGTCGAAAGTTTCTAAGCTTAAGATAAAAAGTGTTAAATACGATGACATGATATAAGTTGAAATCAATTCAATGCTTACAGATACGTCAAACTCTAATATTTTCCTTTCTGTGTCCAGATACACCATGCGCTAGTATTTTCTTTTCTGCTTAGTATTCATTCAACTATGACAAAAAAAAAAAAGCCAATAACACTGACGTCATGTTAGGAATGTGTTTGTATTTTGTTATAGTAAAATCACATCGAACTGTATCGACCGATGAAAATCGAACCCTTGATGTTATCATTGTAAATTCTGTAACTTAACTCTGTCTCAAGAGAAGACGACATAAGTTAAGGAGAATTAATCACAGACACTTTATTAAAATGATTTGCAAGCATTATTACAGCAAAGTATTTTGAAAAATGCGAGTATTAGCGCTGCAAACAACATGTTTAGTGCCTTCATATATTACCGTATCATAACATGAGTTTATAACCCAGCATAAAATTGCATTTATTGTGTTGCTATTTCAACGTTTTCTTAATTTCGCACCATATGATAACGTAGGTTAATATGCTGCATAATGTTCAGTTCTAGAGACTATTTTCTTACACTTTAAACTTATTAGAATATATAAGTCTCCTTCCTAAAAGGGTAAAAAAATTGGTAGTTTACGAAGAACAGCGTTTTTGTTATTGTTGTTTCATTATATAGCATTGGCATAATACTATACGTCGGTTCGTGTTACTTACTCTCTCTCTTCGTATATTTTAGTCTTCGTGATTCACGATTTTAAATTGTTGTTATCGTTAACTCTGTAGTTAACATATTGGGTATATTATGTACTTGCATATAAATTTGGTATTACATCAGAGTCTTTTCTAACATGGGTACCTCTTATTTCAATTCCTTCTGATAAAATGCTGAAAAATATATCGTTTAACTAACAAAGATTCCACTAGATGACAGCAGCAAAATTCTTTAACTCTACGATTCAGATCGATAACGTTGAGAAATGTAATTAAACTATTATCTATACACAATTGTCCATATAACACAAAGTGAACAGAAACCAATAAAACAAGGATTTTTGCGCACGTTGTGAAATAAAATATGTGGATTATAGAAACACAATATAGAGACCAGTCTAAATGTTTCAATCATTTTTCACCGTTATTATAAAATTTAGAGGACACAGTTTATCTTTTATGTTATCTCAAAGGATTCTTGCAGTTCTTTTTAACAGTGAAGTTGCCTCTTTTGGCTTCATCCATGGATACAAGCAGAGTGCACCGAAGTGACACTTAATTTGTTTTTATTCACTGAAGAGATTATTTGCGATTAGGTTTATTCATATACCTTTCGTCTAAGATACTTATTGCATGACTGTGAGGAGTCTTGTTAGCTTGGTATAATCCAAGACCCTCTCTAATAAGTTAACTAAAAACAAGTTATACAGGAAACAGTAGCACGTAAATCATACTATTGTGAAATTAATATTAAATAAGAAAACATCGCATTAAAACGGACATCATTTTTTTTTCTAGAAAGTACAGTGTGTATTAGAACAAATACGTGTAAGGATGAAAATAATTAACAAGCTATACATTTAAAGACATTTTTTAAACAATAAATGTGTTATTCTAAAACTGATTGTGGCTAATTACCTTCACATATGTCAGAACTGTTTGTTTGCATAAAGTAATCTATTTAAATAAACGTATTTATAAAATAACAAAATAAGGAACTCTCTTCTCCAATCAGAAAGAGTGATAATCCAACCAATCATAAAACGCTCTCCACAATCCATCAGGACACTATAAAAGACCGACAACACCTACACATACCATGACTTGAAGACGACTTTCGAAACGTCATCCTCTACACTTGTGTTTCCACAATAGGTAGTTGCCGTCCATTCTACAAAGTTTCATCATGAATACTCTGCCTAAACAATCTATCAAAGAATTATTAAAACTTTGTCTTCCAGTAATCACGATTTTGCAACAGCAATTAGATACGAATTATGCATATATTTCCTTGCTAAATAGAATTAAACTCGGCATTATTTTGATATATCTAATACTGCTTGCCTATCTAACACCTGTCAGCACAGCTTTTGTGGAATATTCAAGACTGATAAATTTTGAATATTTATTAAGCCATAGTGTCTTATCGTATTTACTCAGTGAATGATAGGCACGTCTGGTATGGACTACACGATCAGATAATCAAATACACCGTGATGTACGACCTTGATAAACTAAGGCAGAAATTACCGTTTACTAAGGCTATCAACGTTTTGACAGATTATGTCAATATTCTCCGAAATTTGTAGGATTTGATATGAACACCTGCAGTGTAGATCTTATTAAATGTCAAATTTTACTTTGCCGTGCACGCATATCGATTCTAAGTAATCAGTAGTTACTGTTCGTGATTTCGTTATCACTGATAGTGCCCTTAGTTTTTTTTACATAAGAAAATTTAGTAATTTTTATAAAAAAAAATAGTTCGTCAATATTAAGCGGACTGAGTATATCAAACGTGAATAACAAGACAAAAAATATACAGTGTTGAAGCTCAGTTAGACACTGGGTGTTCCGATAAAAACATTAAAGATACACAAACTGTATAATATTAATTTCCAGATATAGGCATTAGAAGTATATTTTTGTATAGCATTGATGATAATTATCTTATATTTAACTCTCAAAATTTTCACATACCAGTTAAGCGAATATTTTTGTCAGACTTTTCACTTCATCGCTGCGCAAAAAGAAAGCATCTTAATTGCATTGTTTGAGCAGGCGCTCAGATACAAAACTTCCGTTTCAGAAAGCTTGTTTACGATTCACATGCGCTTTTAAAATGAAAGCGGTTTTTTTGTTTTTTTTCTGAATTCATGAACCCAAAACTCTTTGGAATACCGTACCTGTAGTATACGTAATCTGTACAAACAAAAAACGGGTTGATAGAAATAGACTTCAACAGTTGAAGTTGTCAAAACCTGCAAGATTTAAAATAGGAAATAGTTTATTTAATTGCACATAAAATTAACAATGCACAAAGCTGGTTAGAAACAGGAACGTGTAAGTAGTATTTCAGTTGTTGCTCTATTTATAACCAGTTTAGTAAAATCGTTACATGTTAAGCGTAGATATAGAGGCAGACGTTTCTACTTTATAATAAATGTTCTGTATTTTATAATACTTATAATGAAAAATACTTTGCATACCTTTCAGAAACTTTAATTGTAAACACTATTAACACTGTTATCTCACTCGAATAGCGTTAGACTGTTTTTGTTAAATGGAGTTAGTGATGGATAAAACATGGGTAACCTAAAATAATCACACGCTTTTCTGGTTTCTGCCATTTCTTTGGTTGTTTGAATTTCGCACGAAGCTACACGAAGGCTAAACGCGCTAGCCGTTCCTAATTTAGCAATGTAACACTAGAGGGAAGACAGCTAGTCATCACTATCCACCGCCAACTCTTGGGCTACTCTTTTACCAACGAATAGTGGGATTGACTGCCATATTATAACGCTCCCATGGCTGAAAGGGCGAGCATGTTTGATGTGACGGAAATTCGAACCTGCGACCTTCAGATTGCTAGTCAAACACTCTAATCATGTGACAAAAAATAGTGATGAAATTAATATATTATAAAATATTCAAGACTTAATCATTTTGAGTAATACTTTATAAAACATATATCATATTAGATTTGTTCCTTGAGAAATTAGTGAGTTAAAATTAACGTTAATTCAAAGCATAAAGTCTTGTCACAAATGTACAAATATTGAATAAAGACAATCTTCAATAACTGTATAAAGTAATAGAGAATATTAACAGCAGGTATTTTTATTCGAGTAGGACAAAACAGAAATATATCCACAAAATCAAAAAAAAAAACGTTATAGTTAGGAATAGAAAAATATCTCGGTCGCACATGTATAATATTTCACAAATTTTGATTTACAACGGATATTTGTTTGGTTTAAATTTGTGGTTTGGTTTTGTACTTATCGCTAATAGATTAAAATACTCTATGTGCTTGGTTGATACTAGAAAGAATATTGTTGGGTACCTAACAATGTGGCTTGGTATGGCCAGGTGGTTAAGGCACTCGACTGGTAATCCGAGGGTCGCGGGTTCGAATCCCTGTCACATCAAACATGCTCGATCTTGTAGCCGTAGGGTTGTTATAATGTGTCGGTCACTCCCCCTATTCGTTAGTAGAAGAGTAGCTCAAGAGGTCGCGGTGGGTGATGATAACAAGCTACCTTTCCTCTTGTCTTACACTGCCAAATTAGGGACGGCTAGCGCGGATAGCCCTCGTCTGGCTTTGCGCGAAATCCAAAACAAACAAAACTTAATAATGTATTATTGGTACATAAGCCCTTGATGTTCGCTGATCAACAATACTTCACGTGCTAACATATTAATTTTCAACAAAATTAACTCATTCTGAACCATTGAATACTTGAAAAAAGCTTTCTTTGTGCATAAATGAACGAACATAGAAAGAAATGTGCCTCTTCCTCAATTACATAAATGTAAAAAGGAGCTTCTTTTACTCTCTGTCCGAGAAAAATTAAAAATTAGCGCATAAATGAACATATATTTATTTCAACTACCTACAATAATTTTAAAATATGTTTTGTATTATTACTCTAAATATAATATAAATCAGATTTTAATCTTTCTTTTTAGAAAAGAAAAAATAATCAATGTTCCAACGTTTTCAAAATGTGTCTACGACTATGAACGTTGTATTCAATTCAGAGCTTGGATCAATAGATAACGTGACAGACTACATACCTCTGTGTCTACAGATCGTGTGCAATTACAGTCAGAAAATGAAAAAAATAATAAATTTTGGAAGGAATGAATACGTTATAATGTTGAACGTCAAAACCCACTATATGGGTAGACAAAGACAGCGTTGAGCGAATATCTATAATTAAGAAATGTCTTTTGTCCATACACAAAAATATATAGATACTTTCACAGCATGTACTGTTGTTCAGTTACCATTAGTACATGGAAAGAAACGTAAGGGGCCCTCTTCTAATTCCTAAGTATACAATTATAAAACAATATCTTATTTTTGTGCAGGCATATGTATACGTGTACATATAGCTTGTGATTTAATTAAAAGTAGTAGATATTTTCCAGGAATACGTAGGCGTGACAGGAAATTGTTCTCTCAGACCAAACGGTCGTTTAAGGACTTGTACTTTAATTCAAATCTATTACAAAGAAAATTAACGTCTTCCACTCACGCTTTGTAATAATTATTAATAAGTTTCGATCAGGAACCTTATAAAGTTCAGTTAATATAACCAAAACACAAATCATATTAATGTTCAGCTGTGAAAGAGCTCTTCCCGCTTACCGAACCTGTACTAAACTTTGAAACTTTTATCAAGCCACATGTGTAGTTTTAAAGATTTAAGTGTGAATAAAGCAATTAATTTTCTAAACCACTAAAATTCTACAATAAAAAAGTCAAATGAATTTATTATATAAATTATTTTTATACTCCTTCAATATAGTTTGTTATTTACATTGTTAACATATATTATTATTAATAATAATACAAATATTAATTTTTCTCAAAATTTGTATAAGTCATATATAAATAAGCTATTTTCTATCGACATGTCTCTCTAGTTGAAAACATTACTAATACTTTAGGTTACGTAAGTGTGGGCCTGATATACAAATATATTTAACTCTCAGGCGGCGGTCATCATTAATTGATACTGCTACCTGCAATATTCCCGCTCTTTAAGGGTTAAGGCGCTTGAGTTGCGGGTTTGAATCCTTCTCCCATTAAACATGATCGTCCTTTCACTTGTGCGGGCGTTATTATGTGAAGATTAATTCACTATTTACTGGCATAAGAGTAGCCCAGAAATTGGCGGTGGTTGGTGATGACTATCTACTTTTCCTCTAGTATGTCACTGCTCAATTAGAGACGGCTAGCGCAAATATCTCTCTTATAGCTATACACGAAATTCAAAACAAATCTAAACGATGTAACGTTATTCAGAATAGATGCGATATATCGGAGTATTTCGAATTTACAGATGCTGTTAGATTGCCAACAAAATAACCATGTAATTAAATAATATTAGATTTATGCACGTACAAATTTCATAAAATCAAAATATTTATTTATCTATTTTAACTAAATTGCCAAGTTATCGTATCGGTGCACTTTAAGAAGATAATTGTTGTGCTTAGCATTAGTTACAGAATGTTGTTACTAGCCGCTGTTGAAATTGACGGTCTCACCTTGTAGATTGTGATAATTGTTTTTTGTCTTTCTGTCTCTTTGTGGGTCCCTCTATTATAACTTTAACTGGTTTCAGATTGACATAAATAAGACAAGATTGATGTAATTTATCTCAGACACTGTCGGGTGTGGCGTATGGTATACGAGTATTATCACACTAGAATACTTAAAGTGCTTTCCTGTTCAAATTTAAATCATTAATGCAGGTATTAAAGCATTATGAGGAATGTCATGATACTACTAGTTATTCAAGACTGATTGATGTTTGTTTGTTTGTTTTTTTAATCTCATGCAAAGTTTCACGAATACTATCTGTGCCAACCGTCCCTAATTTAGCAGTGTAAGACTAGAGGGAAGGCAACTAGTCATCACCACCCAACTCTAATTCTTGGGTAATCTTTTACAAACGAATAGTGGAGTTGACTGTCATGTTATAACGTCGTACGGCTGAAACAGCAAGCGTGTTTTATATAACAAAGATTCGAGCCTGCCAGATTACGAGACACGCGCCCTAACTACCTGACCATGCCGGACAGGACTCCTTTGCGCCGACACTAAACAATTATTTGTTTCCAAGAGGTTTTGGAACCAGAGTTAGATCACAAAAGTAAAAATAAAATATATTTTCTTATAAGATTTCTATGAGTCACGTCACTGGAAAGAATTTTTTTTTTATATTTGAGTAACTTAAGAGCAGCAGACATCCGGATACAGTTTCTAATACACTTATGATTGGAACATTGCATCTATACGCATTTGTAATGCTATATACCCTTTTTAAGAATTGCTTACAGATTTATGATGTAAATCCCAATATTAAGCACAAGTGGAGACAAAATCTTGTCTCTTAACGTGTGGATGCTCGTAATAAAAAAATCCTTGAAGTTCTCTTTTTCGTTCTGTTCGTAATACACAGAAGAGAAATCAGGGAAAATTACACTATTCAAGTGTTTGAAACAGCCTATTTCCTGCTAACAAAGACGAAAGAATTGCTTGAATGTCATATATATAGCAGATATTCACGATATAAAGCAAAGATAAAATAATTAGTGACTAATCCCTACAGCCTGTTCTACCACCGTAGTGTTCCATGTAATGATCTTGGCTATTGTTTATTGACTATTGCTTTGCAGTGCAATTTCCACCGCAGAATGTTTTAGCGCGAAACACTAATTTTAAATGGTTCCCAAAGTTCATCAATTACATATGGATGGTAACTTCTAAAAACTTGTTTAAATGCCTCAATAATACAAAAGATTATAGGAAGTACCTAAAAATGGTATCACTTTGGATTTTTATTTATACTTGCTTTTTGTAGAGTAAGTGATATGTTGACTTGAACATTTGGCTGAATGCTTTGTCTATATGGTGTCAAGCTCCATTGGCATCCAATCCAAAAATTTTGTACTTTTTGCAATAAAGTGATATTAGCTCTTTAGCGTTTTGAGCTCAAATCTCACTTTTCGCGACTCCACGAGTGTTTAACTTATCTTCATAGTTGCAACCAGCAACCATCGTACACCTGTCGAAAAAAACTCTTACGCTGCATTTATTTTAATGTTTTTGTAATATTAGATATTCACCTGTGCTTTGGTAAATTTATCTGATTTTTCAAACACATAAACAGACGTATATTTCATCAATTTGACTGCAGGCTTCTACTTGTAGCAGGCCCGGCATGACCAGGTGGTTAAGGCACTCGATTTGTAATCTGAGGGTGGCGGGTTCGAATCCCCGTCACATCAAGCATGATCACCTTTTCATCTGTGGGGGCGTTAAAATGTAATGGTCAAACCCACTATTCGTTAATGAAAGAGTGGCCCAAAAGTTGGCGGTTGGGGGTGATAACAAGATGCCTTTCCTCTAGTCTTAGGGACGAATAGCACAGATAGCCCTCGAGTAGCTTTGCGCGAAATTCAAATCAAACTTATTTGTAGCATATTGAGTAAGGAGTGCTCTTACAACTTTTCATATGAGTCTAGTAGGAGTTTTGTGAGTACTGGTCTTTTGTAAGCCTAAATATGTATAACTTATCTTGGATAAAGAGTCTTTGTTTGTTTATTTGTTAAGAATTAAGCACAAAGCTTCACAATGGATTATCTGTGCTCTGCCCACAACGGGTATCGAAACCCGTTTTTGAGTGTGTAAGTCCACAGACATACCACTGTGCCACTGGGGGGTGTACAATGAGTAAAGTCACATCATTATATTAGGAGTAGTAGTTCGATGGATTTTGGAGTTATATTCAGCGACAGTTTTACTCTCCTCACTACCTACGGTGGGGGTTCTGGTAGATGGTCGTGGAATAACCTGTTCCCCCTTTTTATTATAGACTTTTGGTATTCTATCTTGAAATAGCTTTCGATCTATGAGCGTTTTGTAGAAACCATAGTTTCGTACAATATAACTACATAATAACGTGTTCTTAACAGAATGAAAACCAACTCTATCTCAAACAAAAAACCGTTGAATTTCATCAAACGTTTGATGTATGTTCAGATGCGTTTAGAATTTTGTTAAAGTAACATAAAGTTTTTTTCTTGAATTTGAAAATGTTTCTGTGTGTGTTTGTGTTTCCTTATAGCAAAACCACATCGGGCTCTCTGCTGAGTCCACCGAGGGGGATCGAATAATTTGAAAATAACTACCTACAATGGCATTGACCTTGCTACGTTATCGACTATTTCAACTTCGAAATTAGTTTGTTTTACTTTAACAGAGAAAACATTAACAGTACGCTCTGTAATAATTATGTTATATATGTCCTGATCTGTTATCAAAAGAAGTAAAATATTTTATCAATTCCTGCTTTTTACTTGACAGACAAAAGCACTAAATAATTGTATTGATATGTTTTTTCTATCTGCACATAGCTAGAACAAATACCTATTAAATTTCATTCTCGACGGATTCAGTGCAAATTTCTTATATAGAAACGTTAACTAATAACCTCTCAACTATATAATTTTTTTTTAAGCCGTTGCAGAAGACATCATTTGCTCACACAGCTCATTGCGCAGAATGGGCCATAATACTCAAGAACTTAATTAAGTGCTATTTAAAGCACTCGTGTAATATAAACTACACGAAATGTCTGTATACCATCGGAGCTAGCGATGCATACACTATTTTACTTTGGTAAATGTAATGAAACCATTTCTTCTCACGCATAAGATTTTTTCTTAGTGACGTTAGCCATAATTCACAATGAATAATGACATATGTGTAAACTTTAACGTGTAAACTTTGTTTTTGAATATAAATAACATGAGTGCATATTTTTGTTGTATGTGAAAAATGCTGTTACAACATTTTGTCGTGGTCAAGAATTCTCATATGTTAAAAATCAAAGACAAGCGAATAATAGTGTTACAGTGTTCAAAGAAATACTTAAAGTATTATTTACGATCTATATATAAGCTGTTACCGCAAACACTAAACGCAATATTTCGTTGTCTACGATCTATATATTTTTACTGAAAATACATAGAAAATATGTTATTCACGATCTATGTAGTTTCACTGGAAATACGTAAATATAAAATATGCTATTCACAATTTATGTAGTATTACTAGAAATACTTAAATATAAAATATGTTATTTACGACCTGTGTGGTGCTACTGAGAATTCTTAAAGTAAAATGTGCAATTTACGATCTATAAGGTTTTACAGGAAATACTCAAAGTGAAAATATGTTTTATACATTATC
Organism: Tachypleus tridentatus; assembly: GCF_004210375.1. Lineage (NCBI taxonomy): Eukaryota > Metazoa > Arthropoda > Merostomata > Xiphosura > Limulidae > Tachypleus > Tachypleus tridentatus. Next base: position 239,691,796 of record NC_134837.1, on the reverse strand, counting down.
TGTAGTGTGTAACAGAAAGCAATTACAGTTGAAATGTTTTATATACTATCTGTGTAATGCTAGTGCAAATACGCAAAGTGAAAATATGATTTATATACGATATGTGTGGTGTGGCAGAAAGTAATCGAAGTGAAAATACTTTATATACGATCTTTGTGTTGCTACTGCAAATACTCTAAATGAAAATACATTATTTACTATCTATAAAGTGTTATAGCACATATTTATAGTGAAAATATGTTTTATATACGACCTGTGGGATGAAACAGGACATACTCAAAATGAAAATATTTTCTATGCGATCTGTGTGGCATTACAGTAGATACTGATGGTGAAAGTACGTTATATACGATCAGTTGCAACTTTAATCTTTCTTGAGAAACTATTGGGTTATAATTCATATGTAGATAACATTGCTATAATAAAACAATAACAAATTTCAGGCTGAATCCAAATATTATTATTGTTATCACCCATCTCATCCTTCCCTGTTACTTTTCGTGACAGTTTCTAGGTTAAGTTTAAAAACCTTAAGGGTACAATTTTTCTTAACTAAACCAAACACAGTGATCATGAAATTGTTGTACGCAAATGTAAGCTGAGTTATAAAGTTTCGTTAGTTTATATAAAACTATAAAATTGCGAGGTAATACAAATACATTAGCTTACGACATTACAAAATATTGACAATGAAACAGCATCGAAGCAGATTTATTATCTTTGAAAAATAGACCATTTTGAGAAAACGAGCAATCTTCCATTTGTTATTGTTTTTTTTTCTTAATCACTACTTCAAAGTTTCTTAATTCGTTTCACAGTTAAATTGCCTCATAAAACTTAAACAATAAAAATGTTTAATGATAGTAGATTATATTACATGATTAAGATTTTATTTGACTATATTTGCTTTATTTTTTAGTAAAAACCTTTTTTCTTGACTGTTAGCCAAGCAGCAATCATAGGAAAAGGTAATGTGTTCGTGGAACCAGGAGGGGTTATATTACATACACATCTGGTGGCATAATGTGTTCCTCAAAATGCGCTATACAGCTCTTGTTGGTTGATGAAATCCGATGAATTAAAGCATTCTCATCACGTTCAAATTCAATGGTAAAACGGCCGAACTTTTTAGATTCTTCAATCATTTGAGGCTCAGAGTTTTGTTCTAAGAAGGATATTCGATATCTTTTGAGAAAAGGTGCGTTCCGAGTCATGACAAGAAAGTAAATGCATCTCATCTTAAAAACAAAACCAAAGAAACCTAAAATTACTGAGTTATCGAGACTTGGATATTGTTTGTTTGTAAATGTTTTCATGAATCGTAATAAGGTTTATTTAACTCTAAGCATAAAGTTAAACAATATATGAAAATATTTTAAACGTTTAAGGAAGGTTTTATAATACTGTTTTCTTTCTCAGTAAAACATATTTAAATTCACCCTTTTTTAAATCAATTAAATCGTATAGTATTTCTTTAATTCAGTGAATTTGTCAAAGACTTAAAAACATTTAAAAATCTAAGACGAATTTTTATATAAATTATTAAATATTTTAATATGTTTGCATAGAAAAGCATATCAAAGTTGTTTAATAATCCCAAATCATGAATTTAGTTTTCTATTAATCTGCGATTGAATTAAGAGTAAGACTTAAACGAAACTTATACTATTAGCGAACTTACTACCAAAAGTGTTTCTGTTTCAAAAATGTACGAGCTTTCAATAACAGAATGAGCTTGGTCTGTAGTATATAAGCTATATATTCTTCGCCTGGACATTTAACTTCTTCAGGAAAACTCCAAACAGTAAAAGGTTTAAATCAATTCAAAAGAAAACAAGTAAAGTTAAGTTCATTTCAACTTCTTGTAAAAACCCAATTAATTTTATGTTTCCGGGAGAAATTCCAGTGAAAAAGAATTTATCAAATTAAACATCTCAGATTCGACTGGATTTATGCGAAAGTCACGTGACACAGTAATATACTTACATATCATAACAAACTTTAAAATCAATCAGAGTGCGAAGTACTTCATGGAAAACTTGGTGTTTATTTCTCTATACTCTACTCTAAATAGTTAAGTACATATTTAAATAAATTGGTGATACGTATTCTTGCTAAGGCATTAAGAAAGCCCATTAATAAACTAAAATGTCAAGTATAAAATAGCATATGAGGGAAAAAGCACAAGAAGGTTACTTGACTAATTGAAGAAAACATTTATTACTCAGAATGTACTGGTCAGTGACTACATTATATTTGTATTTTCCAGTTACATCTGTATCCCCGGTAAATGTATTTTTACAAACGAAATATAATACAAGTGTTAGGTATTTAATATTCCACTGCTATATTATCTGATTGAAGTATCTACTAAAATGTTCTTTACTAATGCAACAGTTTTTTCTTTTATTTGTTGTTTTTTTAAATTTCACGCAAAACTACATGAACAATATCTTCACTAGCCGTCCCTAATTTAGTAGTGCAAAACAAGAGGGAAGCCAGCTAGTCATCACCAACCACTGCCAAATTTTGAGCTAATCTTTCACCAACAAATAGTGGAATTTATCGTAACTTTATAGCGCCCACACAGCAGAAAGGGGGAGTATATTTGATGTGGATTCTAACCCGTGACCCTCAGGTTACGAGTGGATCGCCTTAGCCACCTGGCTAAGTGTAAATAGTTGTAAAATTATTATAGTGTGTTATTAAATATAATATCTAGAGAAAATGGAAGTTACATAGGTTAAAGAAATACACACACACAAACATACATATATGTATATTAAATGTAATAGTGTAATAGCCGATGCTGGTTTTATAAAAAAATAAAATCGAGTTCTTCCCTATTATTGAAAAAAAAATGTAGTGATAGCTATTTGAACACCTTGTAAATGTAAAAGTTTAAAAGTAATATAAAACATTGTACATATTACAGAGAATACAATATATCATATAGAAATACATTCACTACTGCACAAATGGATTTAAAGTACTAGATAAAAAATAGGTTAAAAAACATAACAATAAAACTAATTTTCTGAAGTCTGTGGAAGGTTAGATGGAAATTTGCAATCAAACATCAACGATTCCTCTAAATGATTATCTGAAACTCGACAAGTGAATGTTATCACACTTCCTGCTGACTTATCTATCTAACAAGTTAGTTCAGAGTAAAAAAAAGAAAGTCGTGTTTACTCTTGCGACAATGAAAGAGCTTGATACCTAATACGAAGTTGGAAGTCTTTCATACGCCTAAGGCTTCCTGGCCATTTTAACATGCTTCAGGAGATCTGGAAAATGTAACAGAACGGAATGCAATAAACTATGTGAGCTGATCCCTTTCTGAGCTTCACAACAGAGTCAACAAAACACCAGCTGAACTCTTCACTGTAATAGATAACCATTCACAAGTGCTACTAACACACTTGTGAAAGAAAAGGACCCTCCTGTAGTACGAAATTTAACGAAATGTGAAGGCATTGATAAAATCAAACCCCAAATATGGACAAAATGTACTATGAGAGAAGCGCAACCCAACTGAGTCCCGTTATCTGTTACAGACAATTTACATAAGAACCGCTATGTCAATATCAGTAAACCACAGAAGACACTGTTTGCGTAGTCAGAGAAAATCCATCATGTACTCAAATATTAATATTAGATTGTGATATTATGATTAACCACTTCACTTCTGGCTAAAATTCACTGAATGAGCAACTTAAAGTCTTTAATATTTGAATTTACAAAGTTTCGCTCATATTTACACACCATCGTGAAAGTTTTTGTCAAAAATCTAGTCTTTTACATTAGACTCGCCAATCACACCTCACATTTTTAACCATTTTCCAATTAATTCTATCTTTTTTCATAATTATCGACATTAAACGCTAGAATTTTATACAGTGCTATTCCTCAGGATGAATGTTCAGTGTCACTTATAAATTTCTTTAGCAAATGTTGCGTACTTCACTCGTCCACAGGAACATTACTTAAATTTGTTAAACTTCGTCTAGAACTGCATGGTCCTGCAAATTACTTTCGCGTGAAATAACATCACAATGAGACCGATAACAATTTACACCACATTACACCAGTCTTTAATGGATCAATATGGGTTTCCAGCAATTTAACTATTGTTTATTACATGTAGTTGCTAACAAAGTGTTTCTGTTTTCTCAATACCACGACTCATCAGACAAGCTGGGTTACAACTTAGTTTAAGCGCTATTCATATCAGTCGTTTATGAGAAAATAAGTCATATCAAAATTATGTTGTTAAAAGTATTTACTCAGTGCACTTTTAATCGGTGGCTATTAGTGCGACAAATTAAGAGTTGTGACTGTGTTAAAAATATTGTGGTTATACAACGTTTTATAGACGTTGTGAAAGTACTGTAACAGAAAATGCTAGATGTAACAGTTGAAGTTCATACTGATATTATTCTATCAAAACAACAGTACTTTACCCGTTTTATAAACGTTAATTACGTGATTTAACATGATGTGCAAAATGAAGTACAACTTTTTATTATTTTGTCAATACAACTGTACTCTACCAGTTTTATAAACGTTAATTACGTGATTTAACATGATGTGCTAGATGAAGTACATCTTTTTTATTATTTTGTCAATACAACTGTACTCCACCAGTTTTATAAACGTTAAATACGTGATTTAACATGATGTGCTAAATGAAGTACAACTTTTTATTATTTTGTCAATACAACTGTACTCCACCAGTTTTATAAACGTTAAATACGTGATTTAACATGATGTGCTAAATGAAGTACAACTTTTTATTATTTTGTCAATACAACTGTACTCCACCAGTTTTATAAACGTTAAATACGTGATTTAACATGATGTGCTAGATGAAGTACATCTTTTTTATTTTTTTGTCAATGCAACTGTACTCTACTAATTTTAGAAACTTGGTGTTCAAATGATGTAACAGAATATATTTGAGGAAGGTAATCTGTGTATTATCTCTATATCGTAGGTGAGTTTATTCAAAATAATATCTTAGTAGCAAAGAAATGAACAATGTATTTTCTAATTACTCTGTTTCCCAATGCTCTAAATTCAGCCGCGAACCAAAAGTAAATGCAGCTTTTCATGTCACATACAACTTCTATGTTGTGCTGTTTATCAACAGAAACCGATTACCATTGGAAAACAAATTATATTAATTCCTACAAACCTGCCTTTAAGTTGCCAATATGCAACTATTCGTATGAACCTTTTAATCTAATAATATCCCTTTCCTATGTTGTTTACAATTTTGATATTTGTTTCTTTTTTCATATTTGTTTCATTGCTGCTCGTACAACTTTCATTCCTCTACACGTATTAAATCTTAAATTTGGTGTCAGCATCCTTGCTGACAATTTTACACATTCTTCCTTCATCTTGTACGTACGATTTCTACTCGGTAGTATTTTAAGTAACAAATTAAAATAATAGTCTCGATGGCAGCCTCGATTCAAACATCGTGTATATATATATATATATATATACAAGGTTTAAACAATAATTCATCTTCCCACTCTATCAAATATCTTCTTTTCCCTTCTTGTTTTTTTTTAATTGATTAAGTTCCGTATTCATGGAATAAGGTAAATCAACTTTTTTTAGATTTAAATTAAGATAATATTCTTCACTTTCAAAAAATAATACTTGGCTCTTAATATTTTGTTTAAATATATTTTAACTATTATTATTACTTGTCAAAGGGAGCTTTCTCGATGTGCACTGAAATTGTTTGTAATGGTGTTTTAAAAATGGGTTCATCTAACTTGTATGTTAACTGTATAATGCCAAGCGATTGTTGCGTTTTTTAAGCGGAGTAGAACCAGGAATTTTGCAACATTAAAGAAGATAAATTAAGGGTGATGAATAATTAAATGTAGACAAATATTAAGAATAATGTGACGTAACCTTGAATAACAGATTCAATTGTTTCTTTGTTGAATTTCGTGCAGAACCACACGAGGGCTAACTTCTTTAGCCATCTATAATTTTTAAAGTGATAGACTAAAGAGAAAACAGCTACAGTTCCGGCTATATAACTGAAGATTAAATAACACTTCAGATAATATCACCTTTTATAGTAACACCTCATACTGTGACCGTTTAAACTGACACCTCAGATAATTTTACCATTTAGACTAATACTTCTGATAATGATACCTTTTAGCTAGAAAATAACTAAATAAAACTAAAGTTTATATAGATAAAAAATATAACACAAATAAATAAAACGTTGTGGCATAAATAGAAAACAATTAATAAATGAAGTTAAAACAAAGATTGTTTGGTTTTTTTTTTAATTTCGAGTAAAGTTACACGAGGGCTATCTTTACTAGCCGTCCTTAATTTAGTATTATAAGACTAGAGGAAAAGCAGCTAGTCATCATCACCCACCGCCATCTCTTAGACTACTCTTACCAACAAATCGTAGGATTGATCGTAACATTGTGACGCCCCTACAGCTGCAAGGAAAATCATGTTTGGTGTGACAGGGATTCGAACCTGCAGCTTTCGGATTACATTTGAGTATCTTAACCATCTGGCTATGTCCGGCCGAGTTAAAACACAGAAGGTAATACTAATAAAAATGAAAAAAAGATTTAGTTGAGCATAACCTGAGCTGGGTGTACAGTTAACCTAGTTTTATGGTGACTCCTACACCTGCATGGTCAGTTTAAAGATCAAGCATCCGAAAGTAATAAATAAAGTTAAGTGGTAAGCAACATTCGAGATGCATTACTTGTGATAAGATGCAAATGAGCTAACAGTAATACTTACAGATGTGCAATGAATCAAGAACAATGCTAAAAATATATATATTCAATTTATTAATAAAGTGCCGGGATAGTTATGAAATTTTAAACACGAACCTTTCTGACACTAAACTGGCTTAACCTTTCATGATTAAGACATATTCTGGCAATCTTTCTCGACTCTCTTTCAAAATACTGTTATAAAGGAAATCTTTTGATCTCAGTTAATCTGAATGGTAAGATGTTTTTATTTGTTTTTTGAATTTTGCACAAAGCTACACGAGGGTTATCTATTCTAGCCGTCCCTAATTTAGCAGTGTAAGACTAGAAGAAAAACAGCTAGTCATCACCACCAACCAACAATCCTCTGGTTACTCTTTTACCAACTAATAGTGGGATTGACAGTCATATTATAACACCCTCACGGCTGAAAGAGCGAGCATGTTTGGTGCAACGGGGATTCTAACCCGAGACCCTCATGTTACGAGCCCAACGCCTTAACCCATCTGGCTATGCCGGGCCACCACAATCTAGACGACGCAGATATGCCATCAAAATTAAACCCATTAAAGGAAAAGATGTAGTTCTAAATTAGGAAAATTATCTTTTTAAAAAAATGTGATATCCTTAATGTTCACATCAAATTTGGTAAACTTTCCAAAATGGAAAGAAGAAATGGAATTTCAAAAAAAATATTTCGGTTTAAAGAAACATAAAATTATTTAGTATTTCTTGATAATTTATGCAACAAAATTTTTTCATCTCGGTATCTTATATGGTTTCACCTAAGATACATGAAACACACCAAAATAATATTATTAGAAAAATATGGCAATTTCAACTACAAATCAAATAATTTTCCAATTTCATTTTGTCGTTTTATTATAGTTCATGTTATATAAAACATAACTTTACCTACACCAACAGTCTTTTCTGAATGTTGTTTAATTACAAAAAGATGTTTGCTAATTTTGAAAGTTTTATTTCCGAGTTTTTCAAGTCCTTCTGATCTAATCCTCTGATATTTCAAGTATTTAGTCTCTCTAACAATTAGTGTCTTTTCTAAAAAGAACTTTCTGTGGAAAAATATTATCTATTTAAGTTCTTCAGTGATAATATTCAAAAGTCTCTGGATAAACTCCTAAATATAGTAGATCCTTTGGGGACACATTATTTGCCCTAAGACGAATATCCACAGACCAATTTTCATGCTATGTTCTAAAGTCCTTTAGATCTCTAACGTTTTCTTCCAAGAGGAAAATTCCTAAACTTCAAAGATGACTCTGCATAAATATACATGTTCGTGCAGTAAATTTATCTGGTAAATAGTCCAGTGTTTAAAGGAAGTAATTAGCGAGAACCTATTGTCTACTCTATACAATATCTCTCAAGCCCTGCTGCACGCGCAATGGTGTGATGCTGATATCAAGAAAGAACTATGCACCAAAGAAATACAATACTATTAATGTGCATGCGTGATCACGAATGACACTTAACAGAATTTAAGAAGCCTGTTGTGTTTTTTTGCGTTTTTGCGCAAAGCTACACGAGGGCTATCTGCGCTAGCCGTCACTAATTTAACAGTGTAAGACGAGAGGGAAAGCAGTTAGTCTTCATCACCCACAGCCAATCCTTGGGTTACTCTTTTGCTAACGAATAGTGGGATTGACCGTCTCATTATAGCAACCTCAGGAATGAAATGGCGAGCATGTTTGGTACGACGGGGATTCGAATCGTGACTCTCAGATTTCGCGTCGAACGTCTTAACCCACCTGGCCATGCCGGGCATTTGTAAGAAGCTACTGTTTCTTGTAAGAGAAACGAATGTAACTAAGTTTTAGATATATGCATATCTAATATTCTACAGGGTGTTTGGAAAGTCACTGTGCAGTTTTGAAAGCAGCGATAACAGCATTCATTCAATCTATTTCAAGCAATCAACTGATAACGGAAATAGACTCAAAATAAGAAGGATCTAAGCCTGTATTGATGCCAACGGGGGTCACTTTTAACATTGTTTATAATTGTCATTCATATCTCTCGAGTCCTGCTGCACGCGCAATGGTGTGATGCTGATATCAAGAAAGAACTATGCACCATAGTGCACAGTGACTTTCCGAAAACCCTGCAGTACATAAGTAACTGTTATACATTTCTCAATAACTAACAAGATGTAAAAAGTAAAAATTAGGAATTTAAAACCGCCATGTCAAAGTTTTTCACCTTTACCTTAAACAATATAGTTGAGGAATTAAGATGCTAATTTCTAAGTGGCCAAGATACTCTAGAAAATTGTTAATCCCACAAGCCGTAGTTGGATAACTAAGTTTGTTCGTTTGTTTGGTTTTAAAAGCAAAGCTGCAAGTTAGGTTTTCGCGCTGTACTCGGTCGGTAACGGCTCGAATCCTCAAGATTACCGCTGAGAAGACGGTACTTCTGAAGGAACTGACTTCACCGCTACCTTGAGTAAATTTGGTATCTATATAGATATAATAGTACCGTCTGTTTTATGTCCATGTACAACTAATTCTCGGGGTTTTGATAAAACTTCACCAAAATTGGTGTAGAGGTTCAGTGGGTAAATGCGGGAGTTCATAAAAACATTCCATTTTGTATATTGCTCTTTTCAGTTTTAATGGGCATTGTTACGTTTTTCTTAAAATTCAATTACAGATAAGGGAAGCAATTTTTCAATTCCTAAGATAACCTTTTATTGAACACGAATGTACCTAATTACTATCCAGGGGGAAGGTGCACCAGCTACTTCTAAGTATGGTACGAAAAATCTCATTCGCGAAAAATGAAAATGAGGTTATTGGTTTTCTGGAACATTTTGTAATGTTGAACAAATGTTATTGAACCTAATAAGCCATAAGTAGTCAAAGTAAAAATATAGAATAAGCAGAAAACACCGAAATATGGAAACGAAATATTACAGTTTTAAAAGCTTGTGTATTTTATAGCTAAGTCACATCTGCAGTATTCATAGCGGGAAATTGAACCGCTTATTTTAGCGTTGTAAGTCATTAAACTTACTAATGCCCCACCGGTAGACAAATTAGAAAGTGTCTGTTCTATTGCTAGTTTTGAATTTAAATATTTGATTAAAGATGGCTTTTAACCAGATCGAAATAATTTATTTTGTTTCTAGTAAATAAGTTTCTTTTTTTTCAGAGTGAGTTTTGGTGGATAGTTATGTTTAAAAGAAAATTGTGAATATATCTACAAGTGCAAATAATGTGCAAAGCTTAGCCACTGTATTTCTTAATAAGGTATACTCTGAATCAAAATTCAAGTTCTGCTAAATATAAGTCTGCAACTGATGGGTTATAGTCATAACTAACAGATATTTTCTATACTTACTGAAAGACGTAATTGCACAAATGTATTGTCAAGTATTAAAATATAGTTTTTTAGCATTGTTTAGTATTGAACAACGCATATTTTTATGAAATACTATCATATTATAAAAACAATTGTTTACTAATATAAAAGATTAATCACATACAATTAAAGTTATCTTGAAACTTTTCTTAAAAAACATTCAGTAAAATAAACTGAAACCGAAATTATCAATTGTTTTATTGCCTCAAATTCTGTATTCTGTATTTTGTATTTGTATTATTATGGAATTGTTGACGCTGAACAACAAATTAATCCTGGTTCTTAATATAGTTACATTACATTATTTGTTTAAATGGTCTTTAATATATCTGTTAAGGGATATTAAACAAGTCCTTTTCTACGGACTTACAACGCTTGAAACGGGGTTTCAATACCTGTAGTGAGCACAAATAGCCCATTATGCAGCTTTGTGCTTAACTTTAAAAAGAAAATCTGTTACCTTTACCAATTAGAATTAAATTATTAATGGTAATTATTTTAACACTTGCATTAACAACTTCTATCTGTGTGGTAGCTTTTGTAGTTCGGGAATTCAAAATCATTTTGAATTCACAAAATCACTTAGTATTTACTTTTTATACGTTATAAAATATTTCAGGCTGAAGACAACGTATTATTGAAATGTTATATAAATCTGTTTATACATTCTATCGTTCTTAATGTATTTTTTATACATTGTGTAGAAGTCTAGGTTTTTCAGTTTTACCCCAGTTCTTTGCATAGGGTGTTTTGTTTGTTTGATTTAACGCAAGACTATATAATAGACTATCTGTTGTTGTTGTTTTTTTCCATAGTGAGTAATCTAGCCCAGGATTTTAGCGTTTGCAGTCATAAACTTACCGGTTTTTCACCGTGAGACATAAAGATGTAATATGTATACACTTGTTCATAAATTTAAACATGTCGTTGGTACATTTATCACAAGAAGTTTGAACATACGTACAACTAAAAAAATCTAAATATTCAATATTTCTTTCATAATATATTAATTTATTTAAATATGTTATGCGTTTAAGGATTGTGTCATCAACTCTGCTAATATTGTTACCTATTATTATTGGACACATTATTATAAATGTTACTGAAAATTTAGTTTACATTAGTAGTGAAAATACAATTATGGATGTTTCTTTAATACTTTAAGCTTTTAATAAAAGAATACTTTAAAGTTACACTTTGAAATATTCGTAAATTAATTATGGTATTTTAGTAAACAAAATTAACTTTCAATAAATTAATGTTATTCAATGCAGTAGTGTCGGTTTTCTCAAATATAATATATAATAATATATAATATATATGTGTTATAATTCTGCTACAACTTAAAAAACAAGCCGAAACAAAGAACCCTGCACTACATGAAACGATCTTACGGTTAGTAACTTTTTTGGATTAACGAAGAAAGATTAACGAGGGCTATCTGCGCTTACCGTCCGTAACTAAGTAATGTAAGGTTAGAGGGAAGGTAGCTAGTCATCACCACCTACCTCCAACTCTTTTACCAACGAATAGTGGGATTAAGCGGAATATAATTATAACGCTTCCAGGGCTGAAAGAACGAGCATGTTTTTATGACAAGGATTCGATCCCACGACCCACAGATTACGAGTCGAGTGCCTTAACCACCTGACCATGGCGAGCGATCATAAAGTACAACCTATATTGTGAGATTGTAAAATATACCCTAGCTTTCAACGCAGTCGTTTCTTGTGATTTTTTTTTACTTAACTTTAATAAAAGTATATTAATTTTCATTAAAATAACCTCCAAAACCTGGAGCACATTTTATAATCCCACATCATAATTTGTACCCTGGGATCTTTTATTAGTGATAGTTTTTGTTTTAATTTATTTTTGTTTCTGTTTCTTTTTAAGTTATAGCAAACTAATATAATCAGTCAGAGGTTTGGATTTGCTGTTTTTAACGCAGTCCTTTTTTCTAATTTTGTTTACTTAACTTTATCAAAATGTATACATTTTCACTATATATGTATAATGTATATATATATATAAGGATAAAAATTCATATACATTTGTTATCCTCTCTTCTATTGGGTAGATTTCCGCTCTTCCTACTCACTCTGAGAATTCCCTCAGTGAGACAGCGATAAAGTTTATGAACTTACAACAATAAAATTTGGAGTTAACTCCTAACTGGTAATAAGATCTAACCCTCTGTGAAATTGAAACGAGTTATTTTAAGAGTGTTTTCAGTGTGACCAAATTTACATTTTCAAAATAATATTTTGGTAGAAAAAAATTAGCCTGTATCTGTTATCACATTAACTTTAGATTTCATCTAGTTATTACAAACTATATGACAGTTCCTTATGTCATTATAGCCCACAGTATAACAAGAGAAATAAAAAATAGAAGTTTCCTCTGAAGGTTCTGTTCAATAAGTATTTCAACGAAAGCTGTTACAAAACGCATGTAACACAGTGTTGAAACAATATATCATCATTACGAAATTTATCCACAGCACAAAAGAGAAATTTAAAGATAAACAATTGGTAATTGTTTGTTTTTAATCGCATTTATAAACAGTGGAATACCTGCGCTCTACCCATCATAGGTATCGAGTCCTATATCTAAGCATTATAGCCCGCTGACTGAAAATAGCATTTTGGATAAATGTTTTGTGCCATTTTACAATGTGTTCTGGCTCGAGGGCTTCAAATAGTAGCAACATACGACTTACTGCTCAGATAATAAATGTTCATGTTGAATCTCTTCTGCTAAAAATCCATTGAAATCAAGAAATTTACAAATATCGAGCTAGTATAAATTATTGTATGGAGTAACTTTAAAAAATTAATTTCGTTTCGAACGATTAATTTTTCGTATAAAAACTAACGTTAATATTATTTAATATGCAATAGCAATTAAACGTTAACGATGCTAAAATTTCAATAGTAATCCAAGTAATAAACATATACATATATATATATATATATATATATATATATGGTTAAGATGAGTAATTTGTTGAATTCCATTATCAAAATATGTGATAAATGCACTCTTCAAGACAGTAAATAAGAACTCCACAAAAAGTTTCATCCAGTCGAAGTATATATGAAAGTATAAATGTGTATACGTGTGTGTACGCGTGTGCTGAATTTATTTTAAATTCATAGAAGTCATTTGATTCTCCTTCTCTAAGGTGGAAGCTGCAGCGATCGAAACGGCAGAACATGAAATTGCTCTTATCTTCTTCGAACAGTTACAGTGGGGTAAAATGTATGATGCTAATGCCATGGGAACGTTATCTTCTGATTTCATAAATAACCTCCTATTTCATTCACATTCTAAGTGAACTTTCAACTCCTGGTGAAGGTTATTAAGATATAATGAATTGTTCCTTGACTGATGGACTGAAAATCTTCGAGGATTATGACATCGTCCTTTTAAATCTAGACTTTACTATTATAGGAATGTTAGCGAAGGAACATTGTTTCTATCTTATTTTGTCATTTCTTTGGACAGTTAACAATATATGAGCTTTTAATTTCAGAAGTAATGTCATGTATTATAAATATTCACTGATATTCTTTATGAAAGTAAAATAATGTTAATTTTGGTTGTTTCTAACTTCTTTGATTATTGCATATACTAAATGAGTAATGTATCATATATAAAAACAAGTTTCATTCGATCTACAAATGATTTTATGACGAGATTATTTTTTCAGTTTGTTGTCCCCTACTAGTACAACGGTAAGTCTATGGACTTCCAACGCTAAAATCAGAGGGTACGATTCCTCTCGGTGGACTCAGCAGATAGCTTCATGTGGCTTTGCTATAAGAAAACACACACGTACTCAGTTTGTTCTAGTTTAGTGATTTATAATAATCCCATTATTGTTATTTAAGTAACGACTTGAAACTTGTGCAAGTGCACATCTACTGACTTATACACCTTCGTATTTTCAAACCAATATATTGAGAGTAATATTGTTTTCTCTTTCCAGAATTCTAGAACATTTCAGAAAGATTTAACAAAAGGCTTCTTTCTACCAGACAGAAAAGTATCAAAATAGTCCGTTAACACCATTTAATTAGGTTAAAAAGCACCAGCAGTTTGCCAGTTTGAGTGAAATATACTGTCCACTTTGTAATCCGGAACAATAAGTACGGAGGTTTAATTGCATTTTATAAAAATAATGTTTCAGGTCCTCTACTGCCGTTTGGATGTTTACTTCCTTCATCAATCGTGGACAATCTGATATCCATGTACCATGTACATATATATATATCTGCAGTGTTGCTAAGTTCCGCAAATAAAATTCTGATAAACTTTTCTAAAGCAAGACGAAGTTAATGGTAGACCACAAATCTCGAAGAGCTTTCCACAAATCCTCTTTTGTAAGTACCCGTCAGTTTCCAAGACCACGTATAAGTAAGTCATATACAATAAAAATCACGTGTGCGCAGTCCCGTGACTTTTATGTACATACCACAAAATGGAGATTAGTGTGAAAACTATTTTATTCTACGTGATTTAAAGAAGAGATGCTGTTATCGTAATCTTGTGCCTTTACGTTTTGTCTTAACTCATCATATCTCTTTGTTGTTGTGCCAAACAAAACAGAAATTTCATCAGAAATAAGTTATGTCGATGTACGCTTTTCCGATAAAACAAGATTTCAATTTTGTTCTAATGAGCCTTTTGGGACGTTTAATTTTAATATTATACGAGAAACCTTCCGGAATTTGTATTTCCTTTGCTTTGTTGAAAGTTTGTATCTTTTGTGGGTCTGTAACAAAAACCCATTTCTTATGTCAGTCGTAGAAGTTCACCGTTTGTCGTCTTATCTAACAGCAGTTGTCGTCTCTTACATCTTTCACACAACGTTTTCTTCAGTTTGTTTTTCTGTCTCAATGTGTCTGGGGAGTAACATGTGCTCTTATGTAGTTTACAAGCGCAAGATATCTGTAAATTACGATCTACAACCTGTCACTAAACGCTAACTGGGTGAGACTGGTAAGTCCCTGGAATACCGTGAGTCTGTAAACTTTGTTAATGTTAACTGCAATCTTACATGTGACTGAATGTTGTTTAGGTGACTTTGCATGTTTACAATGTTGCACTGATCCTCTTTAGCCGTTACTGTTCACGTGTTATTGATAGTCATATTTGAAACTGGTCTGAGCAGGATTTCCATCTCATTCTGATTTCTCTTCTACAGGTATCCTTCTTCGGAGAGGATTTCTACCAATTCTACATCCAGGAGTCTAACTACGACAACACTGCACCATCGAATGATAAAGAAATTGGGATGAACCAAATACGCAAGTGCTGATCATGATACCATTGGTGTCATAGTTCTACCTGCAGCAGCATATCACTGCGATGTAATATATAAATCGTTCTTATAAGTTCATCAGAAGGAATGAGATGCTGACGTAAGTTCCTGATCTCAATATTTTACTTGTCACTAGGTGTCGCCTTTATAGCAACACACCACCATGCTTTTTAGCGTTTGCACATTGTTCTTATTAAGTACAATTAACCATCTGCACAGTGTTTTGATAAATGTCACAACTGTTATAAACAGTAGTTTAAATATTAGTTTTAACATTTCAAGATTATTGAAATAATTTAGTTCAAGCACCTTAAGTCAATAAACTGGATGTTGATATTATTAATACTTATTAAATTTACATGAGAAGCATTAAAGTAAACAACTTACAGTCTACCAATTATTTCTAAATCCTAAATACTGATAATTTACGATTTTATTATTTCTTTATATTAATTTTTCCTTTACGTATCTCGTCAATTATCTAATAACAGCTTAAGCAGGCTTGGCATGGCCAGGTGGTTAAGGCATTCATCTCGTAATCCGAGAAACTCGGTCAACCAAACCTGCTCGCTCTTTTAGCCATGGAGGCGTTATAATGTGACGATCAATCCCACTATTCGTTGGTAAAAGAGAAGTCAAAGTATTGGCGGTGGGTGGTGATGACTAGCTGCCTTCTCTCTAGACTTACATGGCTAAATTAGGGACGGCTAGCGCAGATAGTCCTCACGATGTTTTCCGCGAAATTCAAAACAAACAAACCAAACAACTTAAGAATTTGTTGATAGTTCTCTGTCTTCCTCCATCTTTATAATTAGGTTGTTAGTTATCCGTTTTCCATCATTTATATTGTAAAGATTTATCAGTCATAACAAATTTTTGTTGTCAATGAATATTGTATGTCGCTATCTATAGAATATGCTATTAATTTAAAGTTCTTACTATTCTACTTGGTCTTATTTCAGAATTAAACCATTGTTTGTACGGTTATAACCTCCATAAACATCGTATAAGCCATGCCTGTCATCTGTGCGCATTGTATTCAACCGTAAGTATGTCTGTGTGAATATGTATATATAATTTTATTTTTTAACTCACTTTCCCCACCACTCACTAATTAACCCCTTGTCGAAGGTTAGCCTTACGTGTAGTATGTAAAGAATATTGGTTTTAACAAGATTCTTGAGTAAAACAATAGTTTGTCCCTTCATACAAACTTTGGCTCATTCTGACAGCGTTTCTCTTTAACCTTTTCTTCCTTAAAGAACAGTAAACAAACCCCCTGAGTGCCCTGACATTTGACTTTTCTAATTTCACTAGCATCATCCCATGGAACTACCTTACTGTTGATACGATATTCATCTCTCTTTACTAGAATAAAACTAAACTGTTTCTCATTTAAGGACAGTCTTCCTGAACCGTTCTACAACTATTCCCTAGTATATATTAAATACATATTCAATTAGGCTAATAACTCTATAATAACCATATTCCAATTCACTGCCATTTTGCTTTCATTTTGTACTATTTCTCCAATCTTATGAAATTTTCTCCACATCCTTTAATATCTGTAAGAACTTCCAGACCATATCCACCTTGTTCACCCATAGCTTTAATCATTTCAACTTTCACACACGATAAGCTATTCTTTTCACATTGTTTCATTTTCATGATAACGTTTTTCACTTTTAATACGCTTATTTCTTCCACTAGTCTTTTAACCCTACCCTCATCCTCCATATCATATCTTCATTCAAGAATTTTTTGTAGCAGTGCTTCCGCTTTTCTTGTCTGAATTAATCGTTAACAGATTTTAATTTATCACTATTCGTTAAAACATTTACTTCTCCAAGACCTATTCGTGTTTTTTCTCTAAACTTAATAATTTTACATATCACGCAACAATGTATCAACAATAAATAAATTATTAACTTCATTTTAAAATTAATATTATTTGTAGTGACTAACGCTGAGTTTAATATTTTTCACTGACAACACTTTTTAAATCAAAAATGCGATTGTAATATTTAACACGATTTCTGTACTGTTGCCTACTACACTTATTAAAATCGTTTTACATCCACGGATATAAACAACTGGAATTTGCCTGTTATGGATTCACATGTATGATGCTTGATTTCAGTAATAATACTGTGAAACATAATGAAGATGTTCACGTATATTCTATGGTATTAAGATATATAATTTTTTCAATGGATTTTAGAATATTTTAACTATCAGAAACTGTAAGAGGGATTGGATTGATTTGGTTTGAATTTCAGGCGAAACTACTTGTTTTTTTTTGTTTTTGTTTTTGGAATTTCGCACAAAGCTACTCCAGAGCTATCTGTGCTAGCCGTCCCTAATTTAGCAGTGTAAGACTAGAGGGAAGGCAGCTAGTCATCACAACCCACCGCCAACTCTTGGGCTACTCTTTTACCAACGAAAAGTGGGATTGACCGTCACATTATAACGCCCCCACGGCTGGGAAGTCGAGCATGTTTGGTGCGACTCGGGCGCGAACCCGCGACCCTCAGATTACGAAGCGCACGCCTTAACGCGCTAGGCCATGCCAGGCCCTGGAAGAGGGTACACAACGTTTGTTTGTTGTTTATTTTAATAACAAAATATTTATTAAGGGCCCGGTATGGCCAGATGGGTTAAGGCGTTCGACTCGTAATCTCAGAATCGCGGGTACGAATCCCTGTCACACCAAATATGCTCGCTTTTTCAGTCGTAGGGCGTTATAATGTACCGATCAATTCCACTATTTGTTGGTAAAAGAGTAGCCCAAGAGTTGGCTGTGGGCGGTGATGACTAGCTGCCTTCTCTGTAGAGACGGGTAGCATAGATAGTCCTCGAATAGCTTTGCGCGAAAGTTTAGACCAATTTATTAAGAATAATTGCTAGATTATAAATACTTTCAAGTTTTCAAAAGCAAATAGTTCGAAATATGCGCCACTATAATAATATTATTTGCTGTTCAAAAAGAAGTTTTAAAAAGTAAAATTTCGTGTGCTTTATTGCCATCATTTTCTAAACACAAAGTTAAATATGGATATCTAATATCCGATAAGACAGAAGATAGGAAATAATATCATGCTGTTCCAAAAATTATAAACCCATTTTTAAGGATATTGATAAGGAGAAGTTAAATCAATTAGGAAAGTTTAGCCGAATAATGAATGAGCTGACGGATTGATAAATAAATATTTACGTCAACAAAGTCTCTTACTTAACATTTTACTCTGATCAGAACAGCCAACACAATTTCATGGGAGATGATCAGTATGACAAATTTTATGAAATATTGCAACTATATAGAGGCAATGAAATAAACCCAGAAAAAATATTTCTCCTCAATTTTATGAAATAATTTATAACGAAATTAGAAAAGAATAATGAACTGAAACATTACAAGGACTGAACGTATACATAAACCAAAATACACAACAAAGCCTTCTTATCTAGCCCCCTAGTGGCACAGTGGTATGTCTGCGGACTTACCCACTAAAAACCGGGTTTCGATACCCGTGATGGGCAGAGCACAGATAACCCATTGTGTAGCTTTGTGCTTAATTCTAAACAAAAACTTCCTTTCTAGTCGTTTCATGGAAGTATAAATAACTTTGTGTTTGTTTTTATAGTAAAGAAGTATCGGGCAGTCCGTGTATTTACCAGTGAGAATCTAATCGCTTATTTTGGCGCAGTAAATACATAAACGTACCGCTGACACACCTGTAGACATCTATAATTCACTATTTATATATTTTCCGTGTCGTAAATTTTTTTATTTTTGAGCTTAGATTTATAGGTTTACTCAGAATGTTCAGCCACTCTGAATTGTTTATTAAATATATACTGCTCTTAAGGCCAATGAACATAAAGAAATAATATGCATTTTGCGTTGTTAGACTTAACCACTTATTTGAGTAGAGCTTCGAAAAATGAAAATAAGAAAAGGGAAAATAAAAATGAAAAACTTTTTTAGCATTTAATAGCAAAAATGTGAACACCATGAAACTAGCCTAAATACTAGCTGGTCAAAAGTTTAAAACCATACTGAAACGAATCGTTAATTGGTAAACACGAAACGAAATTTAGTCATTTGTGTTCAAACATTAGTGTTGTCAACATTTCCCACTGATATCTCCTGTGTTACATTGAGTAAAAACATGGCAAAGGCTAAAAAGTTGACAGAGTTTGAACGTGGCAGAATTGTCGAGCTGCAAAAGCAAGGTCTCTCTCATCGTGCCATCGGTGGCGAGATTGGGCGCAGTAAAACTGCTATTGTAAATTTCTTAAAAGACCCCGAGAGATACGGAACGAGAATTTCAAGTGGTCGGCCCAAGGTTTTTTCGCCAGCGTTGAGCAGGAGAATTCGACGGGTTGTATGGCAAGACTTAGCCGATCGTCGAATCAGATTTAGGCCCTTACGAACGCAGAATGCAGCTCAAGAACAATAAGACGGTATCTACGAGAAAAAGGACCGTAAACGTCTTCATAATCCACGACTCCTTCCACACCAAGAAACAGCTCAGTTAAACTTTGCTGAGAAGCACCAAACATGGGACGTAGAAAAGAGGAAGAAGGTTTAGTTCTTTGATGAGAAAAAAAAAAACCTGGATGGTCCAGATGGCTTCCGACGTTACTGGCACGATAAGGATATCCCACTGGAGACCTTTTCTACACGACACAATGGAGGAGGTTCCATCATGATCTTGGGTGCTTTTTCCTTCCATGGTACAATGGAGCTTCAGGATATACAGGAGCGTTCAACAGTAGCTGGTTACATTGGCATGTTGAAGAGAGCATCCTTATTGACTGCAGGCCCTCGCTTGTGTGGAAATAACTGGATCTTTCAGCTGAACAACGCTGCAATCCACAATGCCCGCAGGACAATGAACTTTTCCATGGCAAAAAACGTGATTTTTTTGACCATCCAGCGTGTTCGTCCGAACTGAACCCCAATGAAAATGTTTCGGGGTGGATGGCAAGGAAAGTCTATAAAAATGGACGTCAGTTCAAAAGAGTGCATGATCTTCGTGAAGCCATCTTCACTAATTGGAATAACATTCCAGCCAGTCTTCCGTAAACTCTTATATCAACCATGCCATAGCAAACGTTTGAAATGATTCGCAACGACGGCCGTCCAACTCACTGGTGTGTCCTTTTGTTGGGCATTTCCTACCCTGTTTAGAACTTCTCTTTGGTATGGTATTAAACTTTTGACCAGCTAGTATTTAGGCTAATTTCATAGTGTTTACATTTTCCTTATTAAATTATTTATTTTTATATTCCCTTTTCTTATTTTCAACTTCTGAAGCTCTAGTCAAATAACTGGTTTAGCTCAACAACCCAAAATGCATATTTTTATTTATGTTCATTGACCTTAAGATTTTGGCTATCAGTGTTCATATGTTAACACCTTTTTGGGTTGCCAAAACCAGCGTAAATAGATATAAACAATCTAGGTTGATTTCGTATATTGTTATGCCACTATCCTTTATAAGAAACAGAAACTATTACATTAAAAAAAAAATTCTCAAATTACAAAATTCTCTATTTTTCTAAAACTGGGCTTCTATAAAAATTTGTGTCCAAAGTATTTATTAAAACATGAATTAGATTATACGTAGGTTGCAAATGTTTTTTGGAAGATTTATACATTAGTTAATACCAAAAGTATCAATCAACGCCATTCGGTGTTTTTGTTATAGTTTTTTTTCGTCTTAGAAAACGTGTAATAAGTCTAGTGATTTTATTTCCACTTGTCATGTAAACAAGCAGACTAACGAACAAAGTAAGTTATTAAGCATGAGACTGGCTTATCACTGCAGCAGTTGATCAATATATCCGGGAGAGTTTTAGCAAGATATTCATTCATACATGCCGTTTACGTCACCCTTCTTAAACCCTATACTTTATCATGCAGAAATAGAATGTTTAACATCGTTCCTTGAAATTAACTCTATAAGTAATAATTACTAACAAATATTTTTCTCAAGTTGGTTAATTCACTTGCGTTATATTAGGTAGCGAAAGTAAAATACAGATCACAAGTTTTAAGTTTGCCAAAAGTATACCACTATTGACATTTCTACCTAACCAAACATACATGTTTTTTAAATAAAATATACAAACTCTCTAGCAGTTATGGAAGCTGCTTGTACGTGAATTTATCATTTCACAAACTAAGTCGCTCTGAGATAAAACAATAACAATCAATAAAATTTCCAGTACAGATTTGCATCAAGAAGGTGAAGACAGCTCAGAAATAAGCAGTCAACGTCTTTACAGTAAAGTAGTTATTACTCTTAAAGTCACTGCGAAAATGCAAATGCACACAATACAGGCCGATTGGATGGTATCTTTAAGTCTCAGATAACAAATAGTGTGTGAGAGTGACTGTTCACATAATTGAAACAATATCAAGAGTATAACACTTTGGTTTCTTATCTCACTACAGAGTTCAGTTTTTAAGAGTTTCACTTTGTTTTCCTAGTGATATTCATCTTCATAGATCAAAAGTTGAAGACGTAGTGACTGAACAACTGCTATTGCTGTTGTGTCTGTAATAAAAGTTATTTTCCTTGTCCATCTAAAGTGTCCGATTCATTCATTTCTCACAAGACTTAAAACTCAGTCAAATTTGTTTAATTTCGTAATATGTAGAAACTTTTCTACTCTATTCTCCTCTTACAAATCGCGGATATCTAATACTTGAGTAAAATTAGTTAGTTGCTAATACCATACTTATAATTACAGAATATTTCAGTTGTGCAATTGCATAGAGAAGAGTGAACTGTTAAAACTCCGTGTACATGTAACTTGATGCTTAAACATACAAACGTTATTGTTTATCGTTAACTCTGAATTGTTCACTATTAATGCTTTTCTTAGAAATTCCAAGGACACAACAAATTAAACATTTTTTGTACATCTAGTACGTATAAATAAAATATTGTTTAGTTTCAGCGTGTATCACCCGAGCGATTATTCTACTTTTTCATGTTTTGTATAAACCTCTTCTCTCATCATTTCCAAGTCAAAAATTTAGTTATTTTAATTTTCTGTTGTTTTTCTGCGCATAGATAACAAAGTGCTTTCTGCAGTTGCTTTTTGATATTCATATAATTGGGTTCTGGGGCCGCAACTTTTAAGATATTTTTAAATTTATATTAATGATAATGTCCTATTCAATCAGCTATATAAAGTAGTGTGTTTGTTTGCTATAATATAAAAATGCAACGCAATAGCTTTTGCAATGCCTACTGTGAGTATCGAAACCCGAATCTTAGTGTTATAAGTCCTCAAACTTATAGCTGAACGGGGCCTGGCAGAGCATGCAAGTTTTGTAATATTAAATATATTAACGGGGAATATAGCAAGAACGGTCGGGGTAAATGTGGACAAAAATATTTTACCTGTGTTCAAAAAATAATAATCACCTAAGAAATTATGATTTTTCAAATTTTTATTCAAACAATCTGACTTGCTTTTATGGCGCAAAGCTACCTAATGGTCACTTGAGTTGTTACCGCCACGGTGATCTTACCCTAAATCTTAGCATTATAAGCAGCTATCTGACAGATCCTAAAATTATCAGGTTCATGACAAATATTTACACAGTGAAACATTTCTAGAGCTACTTTCTAGAAACAAAAATTATAAAAGAAGACTCAATTAATACGCTTTATTTTTTCAGTTTCGTTGTAGATATCACGACTAACTACAATCATTGTTATTGATTTGATCATTGTTTGATTTACTGAAAATAGATTACTAGCTGATTGATTCTGGAACAGAGAGTATATGTTGATTATAGTTACATTAGCAAAAAGGGACATTATCTTCCTTCAAACGTGAAAAATGATCCACGATTACTTATTTCAATTTTATTGAAAAGTGGCAAACATTACTATGTATGTTATAGCACTGATATGCCGTGCTATACACAAAAATAGCAAAGTTTCCATGGTGAATAAATGTTACACTTATCACAAACAGAAACTTTTAATGTTTGATTGTTTGTTTTGGAATTTTGCTCAAAACTACACGAGGGATATCTGCACTAGCCGTCCCTAATTTAGCAGCGTAAGACAATAGGGAAGGCAACTAGTATCATCACACACCGCCAACCTACTCTTTTACCAACGAATAGTGGGATTGACCGTCACATTATAAAGCCTCCACAGCTGAAAGTGCGTGCATGTTTGGTGTGACAGGAATTCGAATCTGCAATCTTTAGATTACGAGTCGAGCGCTCTGACCATACATTTACGACAGAAAGTGTTCATACCCCTGCGTCGTGAGTACTTTTTTCCTCATAACTTAAAACGTATCACGATTAGGATAATGAAAGTAATATTATAAATATTATTCTAACACATCTCTGTATATATTTTTTATGTAAGTTGAACGACAAATAAACTGTTTATTAACAAATAACCAAACCTAGAAGGTGCAGAAAGTGTTCGTGCGTCTACTTTAATGGTCAGTTGTGTAGCCTTTCAGGTGAATTACTTAGCGCAATCTCTCCTTATAGCCCTCCATGATCGTTTGACAGTACTCGACTGGTATTTTCTTCCATTCTTCTTTACAGAAGGCCTCCAACTCTTGCAAGTTTTTTCGAATGACGCTGATGAACCCTGGTCTTCAACTCATGGTTTTCAATTGGGTTGAAATCGGGTTACTGCAATGGCCACTCCAGAACGCTTATAAAGTTCCTCTGCAACCAGGATTGCACATATTTCGATGTGTACTTAGAATCATTGTCGTGCTGGAAGATCCAACGACGCCCAATCCGCAAGTTCCTAGCATCATTCTTGATATAAGTGCCTAATATATCAACGTACTCTTCTTTATCATGATTCCCTTGACGCGGTGAAGACTGTCTACACCAGAAGAGCTAAAGGAACCCCATAGCATGATCGAGCCACCTCCGTGTTTAACTGTAGGGACGGTGTTCTTTGGAATATTTCGTTCCCCCTTCTTACGGAAAATATAGCGAACATCATTGTGGACGAAAGGGTCGATTTTAGTCTAGTCTGACATAAGAATACTCTTCCAATAGGTAAAGAGTTTATCTACATGCTTTCTTGCATACCTCAATCGTGCTTATATTTTGCCGTCCTCATAGAACTCCATGTTTTGAACCCAGAAGAGCGTAACATGTTCGTAACTGTAGAGGTGCTTACTTTAACCCCAGTTTCCCTTACCAGTTTCTGTACGTTATTATGTGTTAAACGAGGGTTTCTACTAACTTCTCTGAGAACCTTCCTCTTGGTTCTCTCTGGAATTTTGGTGGGGCGTCCAGAATGAGGGAGATTAGCAGTTGATCCTGTAAGCTTAAACATAGCAATTATGCTTTGAACAGTAGATTTTGGCACATTAAGTTGTGTAGCAATATCAGACTTGTATTTTACAATAATTCGGCTTTTTAAATCACTGGACAGTTGTTTCCTGTTCGTCATGATGACCAAGCAGATAATGACGGAGACGGCACTAAATTGCCGGAAGTACATTTTTTGCTGACTAAATTCCAATAATTATGAACTCAATGTCTAGTACTGAAATGGTATAATGTAATTTATTCGCCAAAGTAAACAAAATTTTTACGGGAATATTGGTTTTTCCACACGTTCGAAATGTACGAACACTTTCTGTTCCTTCTATTTTTGGTTATTTGTTTCCTAACAGTTTATTTGTCATTTAATTTACATAAAAATTTATGTAGATATGTGTTAGTATAATATTTATAATATATTATACTTCTATTAGCCTACTCATGATACTTTTTAAGTTATGAGTAAAAAACCACTCGAGACGCAGGGGTACGAACACTTTCTGTCGTAACTGTATGTTCATGCCAGGCTTAACTTGTAATGTACAAACAAGTAACCAAAATATACAAAGTAGAACCGTTTTATTCCGTTGCATAAAATAGTCTTCTATGACACCTCATATTCAAATAATGGAATACTTCGCGCTGGCAGATAGTCTATTTTGTATCTTTTATGAGTAATTTCAAATGAATTAAATGATACGAGTGTGTGCTATACATTAGCTGCTAAGATGACGACACTTAGTTTGTCCAAAAACCTTTCGATTAGGTTTGTTTTTCTTGAACTCTGACTGAACTGGAAGACAATGAGATATCTCATATCGTGACCTCACACCATATATATATACATATGCCATAGTAATTACAAATATGTTATCATTGTGTAGATTCGAAGTTGTTGTATTTTTTATGGAAATTTAAAGATTTGTTATCAACGGAAATACTACTTTATTTTCGAAATGTGTGTTTTCAGTTTTATTCTTCGGAGTTTCTATAAAGAAGAGGGCGCTTTATTGAAACTTCGTAGCTTTATAGGCTTAATTTCCGTGGTTTGCTTTTCACAAGTGATCTGAAAATTCTTGTCCTCTCTTCCACTAGCAATAAACACACCTTCTTTTGTAATGCCCTGTGTAGTCTATAAAATGCAGCCAAATTGCTGTTTGTAATTTAACAGTATATTCTATTATGTTTCAAAAGAAATCTAGAGAAATTATTTTCTAGTTCTTTTTTCCAAATCATACAATTTGAAGATTTAAAATTATATAATATACGAAACAAGAATTTTTTCAGAGAATCCATCTTTTCAACCTATTTTCAATTCTTATTCTGGAAAAAAATAAAATAAAAGTAAATTCAGCCTCAACTTTTTAAATATTTTTCCTAAAAGATTGGTGAACTGTTTAATAAAAAGAACATAGATTAAAAAGCATAATTATTAAAAGCAATTTACAGAAGAATGAGGAAATTTTTTTTACAGATTTGTGTGTAAACAAAAACAGTTTTTGTGGTTAATTGTTTGAATTATGGAGGTTTTGCTTTCTGACATTAGTCAGTAAAAACTGCTTTTGAATAATTTATTATAAGCATAGAATGGAATTTAATTCATTTTTTAAAGTTGAAAATTAAAATTGTAATAGCTATTCTCTTTATCTGTTTTTAAGACCAAATAATTCTGTAACACTTCAACTTTATTGACTTCCAAAACTTCACATGGAAAGGTGTCATTTGATATCCATGGTTTAAGCTTGTAAGCCTTTTAGCTTTGATTTAAACTTAATGTTTGATGTTGTCTGTGCCCGTCAAGAAATATCCGTTTTGTACAAAAACTGAATATTGAATATATTATTCCTAAATTTAAACGATTTAATCCCAGGGTTTTCATTGGTAAGTTTTGATGTAACTTCATTCATTATTGATGTTTCAGTTTTCGAAGCAATAGGTTTAGTCCCATATTATTTTGTAACTAATAGAAAACCTACATGTTCCATACAATCACGTCTTAAGAAAAAAACTTCTTATTTCCTCTATTACAGAAATGTATTTGACTCAGTGAGTTAATATTTGATTTGACTGCTTACTTCAGCGTGAGAAGTCCATTACCTCCATTACTTAGTAATGTTTCTATGAATTATTTAAATAAGAGAAAAAAAATTTATTCATTTAAATTATAGATTGTTGTAAACAGATAAAAACATTTTCACCACGTTTATATATGTAGATATAGTAGAACAGCTTTTTTTCTCTTTATCCCAACATTAAGTTAACTACAGAAGAACAATATGATCGAACATTGCCTTTTATCAACTATTATGGTGGAGAAAGCTCTCAATGCTTTTCACATTAGTATATTGTGAGACAAAAGGCAAATAGATTTGTATACTAATTGGAAATCTGCTCATAATATTTCAGCTACATGTTGTTTGTCCTACTTCGCAGGGTGTGGATGGATCTTCACGACAATTGTTGGATAGGTTCATTAGATCTATACAAGTGTACATACAAAAGTTCAGTTTTACAATTTTCTTTTCGCGGTTTTTGTGGACGTTTTTTTTTAACAATGCTTCGCACCCTTTTGATTGATCGTCACTAAATTTTTTGATCCATGTGGAAACACGTGCAACTTTGTGGTTTCTCGTTTTATGTTTCACAGTCCTTATAGGAGTTTTTGCATTTTCTACAATTACATATAAGGAAAGCAAACTTTTAAGTCCTAAAATAGCCTTTCATTAATCATAAATTTACATAGTTTCCGTCCAAGGATACGCAAACTAGCAAAAATATTTTAATAAGGATTATATAAAAATGCTTTGGTCGTGTGTAATAAAATCACAACTTCATGTAAAAAAAGAAAGGTATAGAAAGAACATCAGTTGATTGCAATGGATTACCTTTAGATGATGTTAATAAACTCTTAGCGTGGTCAAATTTCTTCCAGAAAAGTCCCAAGAGATTATTATCCTGTGTTGTTCCATGTATTCCTGTATTTCCTTCATCTTTTCTCAATTGTTTAAACCAACGCATGATGAAAAGAAATAATACAAAACATAAAATGATCAGATTATAAATATTTCGTATTTCAGAAACAAAGCAAAAATTGCATACCTGGTTAGAATGACTAAATACTTATCTCATTTTCATGTTATTGGACATTTTCAACAATACTTGAAAGTTTCTGCTTTACAATACATGCGTTCTCTTTAATAATATTTTTTTTTATCCTATTTTAAATATTTTGTTATGATTTAATGATATAAATACCTTTATTTTTATCGATTCCCTTTAAACTAGTGCCCATCAGTGCCACAGCGGTATGTGTGAGGACTCACGCTACAAGAAACTGGGTTACAACACCCATGGTGGGCAAAGCACAGATAGCCCACTGTGTGGCTATGTGCTTAAATCCAAATAATAAAATTTAAGATCGTGAGCGATTCCAATTAGTATCTCAGTAGCACAATAGCAGTCTGCGCTAACCGTCCCTAATTTAGCAGTATTAAGCGTGTTAAGGCGTGCGACTCGTAATCTGAGGGTCACGGGTTCGCATCCCCTTCGCGCCAAACATGCTCGCCCTTTCAGCTATGGGGGCGTTATAATGTGACGGTCAATCCCACTATTCGTTGGTAAAAGAGTAGCCCAAGAGATGGCGATGGGTGGTGATGACTAGCTGCCTTCCCTCAAGTCTCACACTGCTAAATTAGGGACGGCTAGCACAGATAGCCCTCGAGTAGCTTTGTGCGAAATTAAAAAACAAACAAACCCCCAGTGGTACAGATTTACAATGATTGCAATCGGATTTCGATACTTGCGGTAGTATCAAAGCATAGGTAATCCATTGTGCAGTTCCGTACTTAACTTCAAACAAACATTCCACTGTAATTTTCAAGTTAATTAATTGTGCCTTAAATGTTTATTATTCAATGCTCAATATTCTAAAGATATATGTTTTCATTTTATAAATATCTAGTTTAGTCTATTCAATTCGTTGCTTAAATATTTTACTTAGTTCTTGCAAAGCATATCTTTGATCTTCGATCATTTGCGACTATCAAATAGCTATCTCTGAGAATTTATTCTTAATCAGGAGTACTGTTAGCGAATGCGGTTTAATTACGTCATTTTGTACATGAAAATTTCATCATTCTTAACATGTATTGTTGCAGATCAAGGTCACTGCAGTTTTACTGTTACGTTAGGGACAGCTAGCTAGTTTAAAAATCCTAAATTTCTAAGTCTATTTATATTCGCACACACACACCAACACATATATATGTATTAAATCTTACTGAGTGTTATAAAAATCTACTGTAGTACAAATCGCAGACTATGCTTCGTGAAGCTTAAAGCAAGGAGTTTTGATTTACTTATTGACAATCGGTGTTGTGTATTACTTTGGAATAAATTAAATAAAGAACAAAGTGTATTTGTGTATTTTTAGACAGTTAAATGATATCTTTTACAAAAGTAAACGTTATAAACTTATTTTATTTATTTTAAATATTTTTGTCCTTTTGTAATGTAATGTGCTATTTGTACCATAATTTTAGCAACAAATTATTTTGTTACCTTTGCTGTCAAACGTGTCATTGGAAAATAAACTATTTTCACTATTAAGTATAACCGGTCAGTGAACATGATACATAGAGGCTGATGGACCGAGATAAATTGGAGAAAGATATGATCTAATTTACTGTTGATAACTGGATAAATACTCTGAATAAATTATTATGTAATCCGTTGATTAAGTTGTAGTGTGCATTAAAATATTTTGCTTAACTATGCACACAGTTTCAACACATAGAAGATTAAGCTAATTGTAGTTTAGTATAAAAAATGATCAACATATTCCTTAGGTCTTGATGATAAATCTGCAAAAATAACGTGAACATGAAATTAAAAAAGAAAAGTATTTACACGTATGGATATTGAGTAATTAAAATTATTTTATATATAATAATGGAAATAAATAAGGCAACATTGTTGAAACATAAAATATCACAAGAGAAATATGTGTTTCGAATAAGGTTAAATTATATATATATTAGGTCTTGAACATTATAATAACTTCGACCATACTTGTGGCATACATTTATGTAACAGCGTACAATAATATTTGCTGTGTAAACTCACTGCTCTAGTTAGAGCAAGGCGCCTGCTGAATATGCTTACATAAAGTTAATGATATACCTCCAAATATCCTATAATATGCAAAAGAATTTTACAAGTTGCTGTTTTACCTCTTTATCCATTTAGATATAGGTTCCCTCATTGATAGTTAGGTTTAAGTTCTGAATAGGCCAAGCCAGAAGTCAAAACACTTAAAAAGCAGGATATGTAATGTTTTGTTTGCATATTTTCTTTTCTTAAAAATTTTTACCATGTTGTTATATCCCTAGAATCATTATCCAGCAAAAATACCAATGTCTAATAAATTAAGTGCATGATTAATGGAATATCATACTTCTCTGCTTTTAGGTTGTCGTAAACTTTTATAAATCTCAAATAGCAATGGGACAATGTTATCCATAAAGTATAAAGTGTTCATGTTTCTTTGTGGCTGTTGTACTTTGTCCCATTACTTTCTTTAAATATGTCACCATTGTTTATTACATCTTACATTTAGGTTCATTTGTAAGCAACACTTTCTGTTAAGTCTGATAATCCCTCTAGTTTATTTCTACTATCCATTTTATCCTTTTTTTATTGGCTGTCTCTTGACACAGCAGATTTTCATAAAGCTACAAATTTTATTGAGACTTTACTGAGTCAAGCTGTCTCTCACTTTTCTCTGGTTTATTAGACACATGTACTTAAAGCAAAGGTTATTGAGCAGATACTTACTGGAACTTCTTTCTTACATATCCTGAGATGATAGACGTTGGTTGAAATTCTGAGATTTCATGTTTTTTATTTTACTTATTATTAACAGTGCTGATGTCACAAATCCTTAAAAATTCTAGCAAATAACATCGATTTATATATACTAAAATGATAAAAACCTTAATCCTGAACACTTTTAGAAGGTGGACCTTTATTGTTCAAAGACAAACCATTTGTTATTTGCCCTAAAAAAGAAAGGTCCACCATTTGAAAGCGTTCAGTTGTCGGGTTTTCATTATTTTGTCAAGACTTTTTGAACTTACGTATTTTTGTTAAATACAATTTAACTTTAACCTGTCATCGTTTTAAGTAGCAGTAACTACATGCTTTTCATGAAGTATTTACTTCCAAGTGGACATACTAGAGAAGTGGCATTGAAGGTTATGTTTATATAGTCAGTAAAGTAGTATGGTACTTTATGATAGTTGTGATTATAATCAGTCCGAGAGTACCAGAACGCTATCGCTGTCTTACTATATTTTCAAAGTTTGTGTTGTTAATGAAGTGACTGCCATGTTATACACATGGTAAATTTTTCTGTGTGGTTTCCATGTATATTTTTACTACTGCACAAGTGCACTGCACCACTGCAAACTTTAACTTGTCATTACAAAACAGCTTCTAAATTATTTTATATGAAACATCCATGAATCTAATCATTGTATTAT
The DNA here is from genome assembly GCF_004210375.1 of Tachypleus tridentatus. NCBI lineage: Eukaryota > Metazoa > Arthropoda > Merostomata > Xiphosura > Limulidae > Tachypleus > Tachypleus tridentatus. The sequence goes on along the minus strand of NC_134837.1, from coordinate 239,660,413 downwards.
TAGAGCAAATTATGTGTTCTGATAACGAATAAAGCTATGTCTACATTCAGTAAAATTATCACTATATTAATTCAACAAAAATGTTTATAAGACTTTAAAAGTGTAATTTTATTAATGTATCTAAAATATCTAAAATTGAGTGTTACAACTGTGCTATAGTGGAATACATATCTTAAAATTCTGTTTATGGGTGTATGTGTGTGTTGTTGTTTTTTCAGGTTAATTACCCATAAAAGTTAGATTGATTTGTGAAATGTATCGGACAATGACCACTTTGTAATTTTAAGATGCAAAGACAGATACACAACGTTGTTTATGTCATAGAAAATTCTAGAAATACAGATATAACTACGTGTTTTTTTTTATTTAATTAAATGTTAGATTATCAAAGCTATCTAGAATGAGGCCATTCGTTTTCATTTTAATTAAACGTTAAATATACTGAGGGTAATTACGGAGTCGGGCATGCAGTTTTTATTTCCATAAAACACCAGAATGCTAAGACTAACTAGAAAGCTGTTTATTTGCTCTATATATTAACTAAACCTAAAATATTACAAATACCATGAATTTGTAGATAACATATCAGTGTTTAAAATCCTATAATGTTAAATGTTTAGAAATTAACAACTATTGAATCTATACGTCTTTCATTTCAGCCAAAAGTTCCAATACTTACAACCAGATTAAATGTATAATTCTTAATTCAGTTAAAAATTTTAGTACTTAATTTAACTGTAGTGTTTGGTATACATGCAATGTCATTTCATCTAACAATTCCAGTTTAAAAGCTAAGTATAGTGTTAATATACGATTCTCATTTCAATTGAAACCTGCACATATAGAAAAATAAAGTATTAGGTTGTAAACTACATTGCAATTCCTCAAGACATTTCTGCTGTGTATGTTAAAACATTATTTATGTTTGCTTAATTTCTTAAAGAATAACTATTTTTATTCTGTTTTCTTTTATTTGTATTTTTTTTTTTACATTTGTGAGGAGCTTATAAAGGTTTTGTTTTGTTTGTTTTGAATTTCGCGCAAAACTACACGAGGGCTATCTGCGCTAGTCGTCCCTAATTTAGCTGTGTAAAATTAGAGGGAAGGCAGCTAGTCATCACCACTACCCGCAAACTCTTGGGCTACTCTTTTACCAACGAATAGTGGAATTGACTGATCCATTATAATGATCCCACGGCTGAAAGGGCAAGCATATTTAGTGTGACGAGAATTCGAACTCGCGACCTCAGATTACGAGTCGAGTGCCTTAACCATCTGGTCATGTTTTATAAAGAAGTAGCAATAAAAATACCAGAGGTCTCTGCTTCCCAATGTTGCGTACTTTGGCATAATGTACGCTCTTGAGATTCTAAATGTATTTTGCATAATAAAAGATCCATTGTCTTTTAAACAGTAGCTATTGTTCAATTAATATGCCAGTGTGTTCATCTCAATGGCTATTAAATATGCTCTCTGCTTCTTAAAAAGTTAAGTGATATATATCACTATGTAACAAAATTTTTACTTTTTTTGTTCCTGGGCAGAAAATGTTATTTCCCAATTGCTTGTGCCTAAAGTAAATGGAGAAGACCTATTTTTCTCTTCAAACTTTGTTTTGTGACCTGGGTAATGAAATTTTCAAATTTACCCATTTTCCAGAACATTCCAGGTAGATTCAATGCTGAGTTGCTGATAGAATTTTCTCGAACTTACAAGAATTTACTAGAATGTTATAGAACTTACGAGAAATTTCAAGAACTTGTTAGAATTTTTTAGAACTTTTTGTAGTAATATATGCGTAGGGGCTCACCACTCACCACTTCAGATTAGTTCTAGCTGCCTAAGTGAATACATAGACCTATGTGATTTTATCAGAGATGGCATCAAGAAGCTGCAAGCATTCTCCACACTCATTCTGCTAGGTATATGGCCACTTTATTAAGACAAAAGCGAAAATGTACTCTGTGACAGTATCTACTAAAATTTGTGAAGCCTAAAAGGCATATTTTGGCATGCTTGGCGGGGATCAAGACAAACCCTGGACACCTCATTTTACCTGCAAGCACTGAAAAAAGCTCTTGAAGATAAGACGGACAATTTTTGCTTACTTGAATTGTAAGATTTTATATTATACAAATTTTAGACCTTCTAAAGTTTAAAGATCTTTTAATTTATTTTATTAAATTTCTTAAACTATAGAAAAATATCACATATAAAATATTTTGCATGAACCTCTTAACATTAGTTGTGGAGGAAATAAATTTATTCTTCACAATAACAATATTATTTTGCTCTTTTGTAGGATGGTACAGAATGTAAAAGAGAGTCATGAATTTTGCTATTCCAAGAATTTAATGTGAGCCCACTGACCACTCAAGCAATTGCTACTTCTGCATGGTGGGCCCTTCCAAACGTCGGACTGGCAAGAATGCATCTGCTATCATGTATCCGGACCTTCCATCATCCATCGCCCCAGTGCCACACTGCTTTGATCTCCCTGTACCCACTCTGCCAGAGAGAAAGCAGCCATCCTCAGAAGATAAGGTAGACGTTGAAGATCCAGATTACAATTTCAGAGGTGCAGCTGGTGAGAGAAGCCCATACTACCCCAACCACAGAGACCTCAATGACTTGATCAGAGATCTTCGTGTAACAAAGTTGAATGCCGAAACTATATTTGGGGGCTGATACGTAGAAGTGATTTACATTACAGTGGCAAATCTCGAAAAAAACTACTCACTTCTAAACATTTCTGTTCACTTTTATATAACTTTAATATAAATACATGTGAATTTTGATTCATATGTTCTTTTATTCAGACCTTATGTAAATGAAAATGTACAACTATGCCCGTTTTTACATAGAAAACAGGTTAATTTCTAAATTTCGTTATCAAAGTAACGAAAGCAGAGTTTGAGAGAAATAATGGCCATTTTCTGTAATTTACAACATAAGCAATTAAGAAATAACACATACTATCCACGAACAAAATCTGTGTTACATAATGTAATCAGTAGCTTGCAGACACAATATATATGTGAATAGATGAAAACAAATATATATATTACGACATCATAAAAGCACATTAGCTAACAATGCATGTTGCAGGGATCGCCTTAAACTATTATGTAAAACATTGTACTTTGAAATTAATATTTAAGAATATGCTCATGCCAAAACAAAATGAAATAAGATGTATGATTTTCGAGAATTTCTGCTCTTACATTTCATTTCTTTTGTAATTTGAGGTAACTATGAAGACTGGATGCTCGAAAATCTGGAAGAAAAAAGCTCTGTATTGAAAGTTCATAGAAATGCAAAATTTTACTGTTCTAAAATCACTGAAAAAAATATAGATGGATATATAAGCTTGGAGGCATGTACGTTAATAATAAAGTTTTCTTTTTCACCCAGTTGTCTCCAAACTTTTAAGTTGAAAAAAAGTGGGTACCTCTTCATCAAACATAGTTGAATATATATTCTGAAAATCAGTAAAATAACTTTTTACCAACTGAGATATTTTTAAGGATCATGAACACGATTCATATCAGTTTCCAAGAAATAGTTATCTTTATCTGAAAATTTACTTTATAGAAATAGCATGATGACCATTATGTTGCTATAAACTATCTTTGTGTGTACAGATGATTTCGAATCGTTGTAAATTTGTAAATGCCTTTTTAACAGTTCTGCACTCCACAAGTTATGTTAAAGTTTGACTTTTGACTAAATATGAACCGAATGTGATGCAGGAGGTCCTAAAGAATACATGTAAAACAAGGGCAGAACCGATATAAATGTGCTCGAAATCTATCATCCTGCAAACAAAAAAGCAATGTTTAATAAATTCATGAGCAAAATGGAAATATTTAAAATCCCAGTTTTCTAAACAAATCACCAAACACGGAAACAGAATTTTAGAAACCGTTATGCATATTTTATTTGAAAAGAGAAAAATGTACTTACACAGAACCTATAGACAACTATTTAGAGTCACGTATGATATTCACAATACTAACAGTATTCGAAAAGTTTTATTCAAACTGGACTGGCTATTTAGAAAGCTCAAAAAGGTGAAGTGTGCGGAATTAAACGAGCCAAAAACATTGACACGGTAAATCAATCGAAAATTTAATACTAAATAATTTTACTCACCTAACATGTCTAAATAAAATATTTTCTTCAAAATTCTACACCTAAAAATGTTTATAATACACAATTTTAATGATTTGTGTAATGTTATTTGTGTGTCAACCCAGAATGGGTTTTTTTAAGAAAAGTTATTTCGCAAAATTTGGTTTCTTTGAACCCTACAATTATGAAAACCCTTTAGAAAACACATTATGTTTTCTAGTGTGCGTTTAGGAGAAATATTTGATATGCTGGCAATATATTAAAAAAAGTAAAAATTTTATTTATGGAATATAAATTAGTTTTTCTTTTAGCATAAACCTACAAGGTATGTTATCTGCTCTCATTCAATCATGGAGATCGAACCCTTGATTTCAACTTCATTAGTTTCGTAAAGTTATTGTTTACCTACTGTGGAATAGGAACAAAAGATTCATCACAAATCACTAGTGTGAAAAATAAGAACAAGATAGAGTGGGCCTCCACAATTTTAACTTTTAAGTAGACCGTTTAAGTCTAAATTTTAGGCCTAAAAAAATTGTATGCAGTAGTTGATAAGATGTCAATAGTAGTTCTACACTAACGCTTAATTTTTTTCCTAATGAAAAAAAATCACTCATAATATTTTATTCATCAGATTATTTCACATAAAAAATAATAATTTAATGACATCTTAGATATAGTCTTTCATATCTTACAGAAACTGCGAATCGTGGTATCTGTACGAACATTCGTCTGTCTTCTCTTTAAAAAGCTGCGCTCGCAAACATGAATAACATTGATGCCAAATGTTATTTTACAACAGGATGTTCTATACTAAACTGTTAGGAATTAATCATGCTATCATTCACATTTCAAAATGCGACGTAACTTAAAGAATAAATTATAGATTTACCGTAACTTATTGCAGAGCGGTTCTCAGCATGACTGAAATGTTCAAAAATTGCTTTTTGTAGTGGGTAATTTAAGCAATTTAATTTCGTTATTTTAGTTTTATAAACTTTGTTTCTCCGCTATAACAGTGAGGGGTAAGAGAATACAATTGTTGTTCTAAGCAATAATGTACATTTCAAATATGCACTCATAACAATTGTTTCAAAGTATCTCAGAAAGCTATAAAATGATTTTGATAACAGAATTGTTCTTAATTTCGAACTGATAGAATGTGGCAAAGATGAGAGTCAACAGCACTCACCGCCGCCAACTGTTGGGATATGCTATTTTTATCGAGGATAGACATTACACTGTCACTCTTTTAGCTCGCCCCAAGTACTAGCATGTTGAAAATGTGTTTGTTGGATCAAGTCGTATGTCATCAAACCTCAGATTATTAGTCTACTCCTGAAAATATACTGATAAATAGTTAACAAATTTTACAATGATTTCTCAAAGCATTAAAATCTCGCAACAAAACTTGCAGAACACATGCTTTCATTAACAAAATCACAAGCCCTCCAACCTCAGGACTCAGAAGAAAGTCTGCAGGCTAACGATACCAAAAGTAGGTTTTCAATAACCGTGGTGAACATAGTAGGGGTAGCCCATTGTATAGCTTTGTGCTTAAGATCAATCAAACAAAACAAAATCTACAAAACTTTAGATGTTGCGTATTGGACATTAATCAGAATATTAATCAATTAACTTTTTTTTCAGTGTGCTTGCTTGAGACACAATTGAACACATTTCCTGAACAAACTGAGAAGTCACAAATATGTAGCAAATAAATTCCAAAATTTTCACCGTAAATAACATACTAAATTACAGTAATCTATACTATTATTAAGATGCATTCAAATCACTGGAATAAAAATATATGTTTGATTTAAAAATTAATTAATATAGATATTCTTGTATAATCATGGTTAGAAGCATACATTGGCTTTAATTTTAAAAAACTGTTTCGACCTATAATAGTCCAACAGAAAAAGAAAGGAATAATTATATGCAATCAGATTCCACAATATAAGACATTTATTAAGAAGGTATTCAAGAACAAATTCATCAAATACTTGATTGATGATTATGATAAAAGAGAAATATTAGATAGTGGGCATACTGTTCATCATTATTCATCTGAATTTGTTTTATAAATTGTAACGAGTTCAATACTATATATTTATTTTAATATCTACATTTGCTTCACTTTAACATATTTAGAATAGCATGTAAATTATATTGTTAAATGAGTATTGTGAAAGTCCCGCCTATTCTCTAAAATTGTGGAAGATTCTCAAGCGTAAGAATCAGCATTGTACGATGTTTATATGTAAAATACTTGTTCTTGCTTGTACTGTCGCCAACTGAACCTTTTAGAACCTTATATATATATATACATATACACTGCTGGCCAAAATATTAAGGCCAGTGAACATAAAAAATATGTATTTTGCGTTGTTAGGCTTAACCACATATTTGAGTAGAGCTTAGAAAGATTAAAATAAGAAAAGGGAAAATAAAAATGAAAAACTTTTTTAGCATTTAATAGCAAAAATGTGAACACAATGAAATTAATCTAAATAATAGCTGGTTAAAAAAGTTTAAGACCATACTGAAACGAAGCGTTAATCGGTAAATATGTAACGAAATTTAGTCATTCGTGTTCAAGCATTAGCGTTGTCAACATTTCCCACTGACACCTCTTGTGTTTCATTGGGTAAAAACATGGCAAAGGCTAAAAAGTTGACAGAGTTTGAACGTGGCAGAATTGTCGAGCTGCAAAAGCAAGGTCTCTCTCATCGTGTCATCGGTGGCGAGATTGAGCGCAGTAAAACTGCTGTTGTAAATTTCTTAAAAGACCCTGAGAGATACGGAACGAGAATTTCAAGTGGTCGGCCCAAGAAAATTTCGCCAGCGTTGAGCAGGAGAATTCGACGGGTTGTCTGGCAAGACTTAGCCGATCGTCGAACCAGATTAAGGCCCTTACGGACGCAGAATGCAGCTCAAGAACAATAAGACAGTATCTACGAGAAAAAGGACCGTAAACGTCTTCATAATCCACGACTCCTTCCACACCAAGAAACAGCTCAGTTAAACTTTGCTGAGAAGCACCAAACATGGGACGTAGAAAAGAGGAAGAAGGTTTAGTTCTTTGATGAGAAAAAAAAAACCTGGATGGTCCAGATGGCTTCCAACGTTACTGGCACGATAAGGATATCCCACCGGAGACATTTTCTATACGGCACAGTGGAGGAGGTTCCATCATGATCTGGGGTGCTTTCTCCTTCCATGGAACAATGGAGCTTCAGGTTGTACAAGAGCGTCAAATAGCAGCTGGCTACATTGGCATTCTTATTGACTGAAGGCCCTCGCTTGTGTGGAAATCACTGGATCTTTCAGCTAAACAACGCTGCAATCCACAATGACCGCAGGACAAAGGACTTTTTCATGGTGAATAACGTGATTATTTTGAACCATCCAGTGTGTTCGTCCTAACTGAACCCCATCGAAGATGTTTGGGGATGAATGGCAAGGGAAGTCAATAGAAATGGACGTCAATTCCAAACAGTGCATGAAGCCATCTTCACCACTTGGAATAACATTCCAGCAAGCCTTCTACAAGCGCTTATATCGACCATGCTAAAGCGAATGTTTGAAGTTATTCGTAATGACCGCCGTGTAACTCACTACAGAGACCTCTTATTTGGCATTTCCTACCCTATTTAGAACTTATCTTTGGTATGGTCTTAAACTTTTAGCCAGCTAGTATTTAGGCTAATTCCATAGTGTTCATATTTTCCCTATTAAATTATATAAAAGTTTTTATTTTTATTTTCCCTTTTCTTATTTTCATCTTTTGAAGCTCTACTCAAATAAGTGGTTGAGTCTAACAACGCAAAATGCATATTTTGTTCATTGGGTTTAAGATTTTGGCCAGCAGTGTATATATGTTAATACCTTATTGGGTTGCCACAAGCAGTGTACTATTACCCTTAGAAGCAATAATTGTGATAAACGCTTATTAATAGGAAAACAACTATTTGAACAGGAACGCTTACAGGTTTCGAGCGTTATGAAGCGTTCAATTTCAGGGAATTAACTTCGGAGTTTAGTATTTCTATGAAGACACTGTGTAAACTTAGTAATGAAAAGTTACCTGAGACCAGACAAGAACAGACTTAACTAGCATTTCCGCCAATCTCAATCGAGTGTTCCTGTATATCAATGTCGATTTTATTCCCTCTCTGTGAACTATCAATAAGAGATTCAGTTCCAGACCAGAGAGAGAACTCAGTATTGTTGGTAAGTGTATTAAACTGTTGTGTATAAATTAGCATTTTTCATTACGGTTAATACAAAATGTATTGTTGTTAATACATGGAAATATATTTGTGTTAAGTAAGATAATTATTTGTAACAACCTTGTTAGAAAATATTATACACACAATAAATACCGACATTCAATTGTTTGTTTCTTTATTTAATATTTGAGTGTTTTCTATGGTTATGTTGTGTTTATTTGACTTGCAATGTTCGAAAACGTGTGAAGGAGACTTTTTATGTTCTTTGAATCTGGTTTCCATTTTTCTACTTGTTTCTCCAATATAGAAGTCGTGGCAGTCATCACATTGTATTTTGTAAATAATGTTGGTGTGATGTTTGTCGGTGTAGTTTTTACATAGAATTGACCTCAGTTTTGTGCCTGGTTTTTGAATAAATTTGGTATTAACTGGAATGTCATATTTTGTTACTTGTTTTTGCCAAATGTTGGTTATTTTTCTGCTGATGTCGGGAATATATGGTATGCAGCAGTATATGGTTTCGTGATTTTTTGATTCGTGAGACATATTTACTTTTGTTGGTTGATTTTGCTTTCTGCCTCGGCGTGTGCGTATAATGTTTTCTACGGTTTGTGGAGGAAACTTATTGATGGTGATGAAGTATTGTTTTATTTTATGTAATTCGTCGTTAATTTTATCTGGTGAGCATAGTTTTATGGCTGTGTGTATCTGGTTTCTTAGTATGTTGAGTTTTTGTTTTGTTTCATGTGCTGAGTCCCAAGGAATGTATAGTCCAGTATGGGTGATTTTTTCGGTGGATTTCTCTTTTAAATTGTGTGTCGGTTCTTGTAATTTTGAGGTTAAGAAATGATATTTGATTGCTTTCTTCCTGTTCACATGTGAAGTTAATGTTGGGATGTATACAGTTAATGTGATTGAAAAAATTAAGTGTGTGTTCTGTAGATCTGAATCCCGCAAAAGTGTCATCTACATATCTGTACCAGTATAGTAGTAGATGTAATGCTGTGTTAATTGCTTATGTTTCAATTTATGTCATAAAAATATTGGCTAGAACTGGTGATACTAGATTGCCCATGCTTAGGCCATTCGTTTGCATGTAGTTGTGGTTGTTGAACATGAAGTTTGTCGTCATCGTAGTGAATTCTATGAGAGTTGCTAATTGGTTGCTGGGAATGTCTATAGATAGGTTAGGGTCTCTATTAGTGCCTTCTCTACTCATTCCAGCCGTTTTTGAATATATAATTTTACCTACAAGTGGGTTTTCTTGTGATCACGGATGACAATACTAATTATTTTTTTTTATATTTTGTTTCTTACTATATGTCTATAGATGGGTTAGGGTCTCGGATATAGAGTTCTATGGCTATCTTGCAGGTTTTAGTGGTTGGAGCTTCTGCAAAGAGGGATATAACATCGAAACTGGCCATTAAGGCGCTTTATGATTAAATTGATTTAGATTAGACTTGATATTAAAAGAGTATTTGATGAATGAGCTGGCTGATATTACATATTTGGAGAATGCCCATGCTATGTATTTACCAAGATTGTAATTAAACGATTCATATGTGGACATTATTGGTCGTAATGGACAAACTGGTTTATGAGGTTTGGGAATGCCGTATATTTGTGGTGTGCGTGAGTCGGTTTTGTGTAGGTAGGAATAAAGTGTTTGTGAAATTGTGTTTGCTTTTTTCATTTTAGTAGTATTTTGTTTGGTTGCGTTTTGCGTGTCTTTGTTAGATTTGTGTGTATTGGTTTAAATTTATTAGTGTCTGATAAGATGTTCTTCATTTCTTGGATGTATTCATTCGTGTTCATTATGACTATAGCGTTACTTTTATCTGCTTTTAGAATTTTTATGTTTTTGTCTTGTTTTAGGTTTTTAATGTAATTAATGTCTCTTTTTGTAAGATTGTTTTTCAGCTTTCTGTTTTGTGAAATTATGTTGATGGTTTTGTGAGAAAATTCTTTCAAAAATCTTTTAAGATGTTGTTTTTAGGTGTTTCTGGAAAATATAAATTTTTAATTTTTCCTGGGAAGTTTGGCTGTTGGATGTCAATAAAATTGTCTAAGTTGTCTTCTTTCTGTTGGTTATTTTCGGTTGTTTTCTTGTTTTTGTTTTCTGTAGAAAGTATCACAAGAGCCAGGAGACTAGTTTGAAGCTTTTGTTATTTCTATATTCCTTCGAGTCTTTGAGTCTACTTTTCTACACTTGTGTAGTTTTAAATTAATAGTTGATTCCAATAACTTCTGCTTTAAGTTTATCAAACTGTGTGTACTGAGTACAGATATAGCTGATATATATCAATACTAAAAACTGCAATTCACTGTTACCTAATGGGAAGAAAAAAATGTTTATCATATGGGAAGTTGAACTCGTTGCACTTGCTTGAATAACTTTAAAAGCCTATGAATGAATTATATTGTATTATAATTCAATAAAATAATTCATGCAGAATAGCATAGAATAATGTTAGCATGTTAAAGGTGCTATTGGAAGATGGCTGTTTTCTTGGTGGCTAATTTGCTTGAACTTGCATGTTACGATATTAAATTTTACTGTATCTTACATGTGAAGCATAAGTTTAATGTGCTGGCTAACAGTGACTATTCAGATGATTCAAACGATTCCAGTTTGTTTATCTTAGCAGCAAATAGAACTATGAACATTTTCTTCTCTCAAGAAATCCGATGTTACGAAATTATAGGCTAATAAACTGAACAGTATGCTAATTCTATGGATGTTTCAGAGACGTGAAACTTTATTAGATGTAAATTAACCTCATTTACTCTCTTGTTTGTTCTTCGAGTTTCGTGATAAGAATTTTACTCATTGACAAACACGTCGTCATGAACTTTGATACATGTGATTAAAGAAATATTTCACGTGTAATTCGTTTTTAACCGCGTAAATTCAGTTCACTAACATATTACCTTGCTATCACTTTTCAAACTTGTATCAGATGTGTTATTCGCAGATGGCAAAAAAAACCTTTTGTTATTGCGTCACAGACTGCAGAACAGGAAGTGTGTGTAAGTGAATAGGCTGCTAACTTGTGTCTGGTCCTGGTTCTGAGAAACATGCGCTTCAACCTATAAAAATCCGTTCATGTACTACATTAACTCAGGTTTTGGAATGTTAACAACCTCTAGTTTTACGGATGTGAGGTTTCTAAACTTATTTAAAGAGCTAATTTACAAATAACTTATAGTAACGGAGGTTGGGTAATATTGTCTATTTTATATTTTAAAAATCTCGTACAAAATCCAATCAAACCAAATATTAACATAAAATATTAATTTTCAACTTCACTTATACTTAATGATAATGAAGATTGTTCTAATATTCTATTATTTTAACAGTTTTGCTCAAAAGCTCAATCAATTTCCCCAGCGGCACAACGGTATGAATGCGGACTCGCAACGCTAGAAACCAGGATTCGATATTTGTATAGGGCAGAGCACAAATAGTCCATTAAGTAGCTTTGTACTTAATCATAAACAAACAACTCAATCAATACTACAAACTGTAAGCGTGACTACAAAGATAACATTGAGATCTTGACTTCAGTTGCTACCTGTACTGATAAGAGTTGTTCAGGTGATTGTTTCTGTTGGTAATTGTACACTGTTTGAAGTGTAACATCATTAACAGATGAGCACGTGAATAATCGATCTTCCTTTGTTGTTGTCCCATCTATTAACTCAAGTTTTGAAGCTAAACTCTTTTTACTTCATCTTTTTATACACCAGCTTGATACATAAAAGTACCGCTATACTAATTCTCCAGACATAACACAGCACTCTTCTAGAAGCTTTATTTTGTTGTTCAGTGTATAAATAAATCGATGGTTAGTATGTCAAAACAGCTGATACTTGAAAATATTTCAATAGCATACTTGAACTTCCAACAGAATGCCTGAAGAACTCTTTACTTTTCGAAAACAACGTGTTTTGTAGCGAATAGAAGCCTAATTATATTATTAGAAAGAAGCCTCTGCAAGTTACGAAAAGAAACAAAAATATTTAAACAAGTTCAAACATTTTGAAAGTGGTACAAAATAGATTAGAGATTTATGTTTCGAAACAAACCCACGTGCACTAGAAGATGTCAATTTTCATGTCGTGATCTCCTTAAGCAACTTCCTTACAAACTCTGCAATATTCGAAACCATTTATTGATCTAAAAACAAGATCTTTGTGGCACAGAACTATTTAAGAATGATAGGAATAACTAATAAAATACTTTAAATGTTATAAACAGGTCTATATTACACATCTGGTACTAGTACTTTCATTTGAACTCTTGTAATATTATTATTTTCGCCTTACTGCAATACTGAGGAAAAACTCATGCTTTGTGTACAAAACAATTGCGTTTTTATCGTGGTATTGTGTATTTTAATACACAAAGCTTATAAAACATTTAAGTGGTCTATCTAGACTACACGCATGAGGTTAGTTATGTAGAATTTTGAATGAATCTGATGGCTGTGTGGGGCATCACAATAACTATAAGGTCAAATCTATTCTACCGCATGTGATATAAACCAAACCCTTTCAGTACAAAGATACTTTCAGCCGAAATGCGTGAGTGATCAAAATCTATCGACACTTTGAAAACCTGTGTACCAGTATAAGTATTAAAACTTATCACGGTCACAGTTCCAGCACTCTAAGTAGCTATAAACAAATGAAAAAATTCATACACGAGGTGGAATCTGCTCTGAAGAATCACAAATCCATTCCTCAAACTTCATTTTACAATGCATAGTACTATCTTCACTCTCCCATGCTTCATGGATATGGTGACGTCTCCGTCTTTCCTACTCTTAACTTCACTTTTCTATAATTTAATACAGTTTAGAATGCCTATCGCACACACACATACTCATGTTAATTTCTTAACTACTACATTACTGTACGTGAACCTTTATATAAATGTCTCCTTTTCATGGAATCTCATACATAAGCAACATAACTTTCCAGTTCCTTTTTTCTTCTCTCTCTCTATCTGTTTGTTTTTTAACTGTGGTTTCAAACGTGATGACTTACAGTTAGTTCGACTATCACATATTAAATGTTCTCTGTCATGAAGTCATTGAGATATCGATACGATTTCAGAAATATTCTAATGTATATCATATTTCTATATGCATTACTTTTACATATTCTTTTGTATCTATTAATACGAAATTGTAATTTCCCCGCTGATCGTCAACTATTCACAATGAGTTAAATAAATCAGAAACTTCCAGAGGAAGATCAACACTGACTCAAAAACATTCGCCACCACAACACTCTGACTAAATTGATTATCTCATTCTAGCGCGCCAATAGCACCATTACATCTCGAATCTGGAGTCTGTTGATTTACAGCTCGGCATGCGCTGACAAATTGTCTACACCAAACTCTTTATTAAAATTTATCTATAAATAACACTATTAAATCGTTCAATATTTGTGAAAAAAGAAAGGTGTTGAAAACAGAAGAGGTTTTCATGATAACTGTAACTTTGTTGAAATAAAATTATAAAATAATTAGGATTAGTTTTTAAACTTTTTAAATGAAAATTAGTTTACGTTGATAGTCTAGTATATGAATTTAATATGAAATTAATATACCTTTTAGAGTGAAGGTATACCCAACTGGTGAATGAATACATTCTAACAATTGTTGGTTTTTACTTTCTTATGTACTAAATTATTATATATAGTAAACTTCATTAATTATAAATTACTTTTTGATCCTGATACGAAATATAAAGCTACAAAATAAAAGCCATAAAACATTTTTTTAAAGTGTATTACAAACGTTTTTTGGTATTAGATCTACTTCTAGTTGAACGGTTTGTACTTATTTATTTTTTTTGTTTGTCTTTGGAATGAATTATAAATAAACCTTTTGTTTGCCTGTTCATAAACCATGAATCACTGGCATTTTTATATATGATAACTTAGAATTAACTGCAATTCACTACTTTTAGTTAACATGAAAGTTAAAATTTAGTACTAGATAGTCATTATCAGTTCAATTACAAATTTTTACTTTTTTAGATTAATGAAATTAATTGCACACGAGTAATAATTAAATGTTGTTTCAAGTATGAGCTTGCATTTAATACTAAAGAGTTCGATTAGAATACCAGGTTTCACTATAGTAAATAAGGAATATTGTACTTAGTTTACCTTGAACTGGATTTATCGAGTAAAATTAAAGATAATTTAAAGTATCCATGCAACTTTAAAGATGTATGAGTGGTGCTTCTGTTGAAATAGAATTCTATACGCATATCCTTATTGTAATTACTTATTTAATTTAAGTTGTTTGTTATTGTTCTAAGTTTTCATATTCCAATTTTAGTGAATGCTATAGGTCTTCAATATATTTGGCTCGGCATGGCCAAGCGTGTTAAGGCGTTCGACTCGTAATTCGAGGTTCGCGGGTTCGAATCCAGGTCGTACCAAACATGCTCGCCCTTTCAGCCGTGGATAGGTTATAATGTGACGGTCAATCCCACTATTCGTTGGAAAAAGAGTAACCCAAGAGTTGGCGGTGGGTGGTGATGACTAGCTGCCTTCCCTCTAGTCTTACACTGCTAAATTAGAGACGGCTAGCGCAGATAACCGTTGAGTAGCTTTGCGAGAAATTCAAAACAAACAATTCAATATATTTAAAACATTTTAGCCAATTTGTCTATGTACGGCAGATTATTCACGATTTTCCTAACTATCTGCAAATACTTGCAATTCACTTGAAGTGTGTTTATTTTCAAGCTTTTAAAATAGATCCAGTTTGAGATAAATAAATTGCAGGGCTTACCAGTGCAAAATTCTATAAGATGATTATAAAACACAAAAGACAAGAAAATTTAGTGTTTCGAAGAAAGGACAATTGTATATGTTTGAACCATATGGTTACTCTATGATTGTCAGCCACTTGTAAATCGTGGGTATTGAATAAAATTAATCAGTTTGTCAATGTAAGTGTAATCCAAGAACACAACGAACCCTTACAGAAAAACTAGAAACCTCTCTTGGAATTGTAAATGCAACAGCTAAGGCTGATTTAAGCGCAAAAAGCTCAGAAGAGTCTTTCTCACAAACTGAATGGGTCAAATCACTGCAGAGGTACCTGATATATATTTTGTTATATTGACCAACGTATGTGTCTACTTAACAGTCACCTGCAACACAGTCCAGGCGATTTATTATAATCCTTATGGTTATACAACATTTAAAAATTTAGTGCAAAGTCAATTGTTAAATATTTCTGAAAGTTGTTTATTAAAAAATATTGACAGGTGAAACATTTAGAAAATCAAGACAAACGACAAGATGGACACTGCATACTATCAAATTATGATTCTAATACCATTACATCGCGAGTAAATAATATCTTTATACAAATTGCGTGCACAGTTCGTGAATTTTGGAAAGAGTTTGAAGAAGGATGAACATAATGATTTTAATGTATTGTGCAGAAGCATTCTGCAGTGAAAACTGTGAAAGAAAGTGAAAGTCTATATTCGGAGACACTGAAGAAATATCTTCCGTGTCAAAGCGCTGATATATATATATGGCCATCATAGATTCTGAACACTTCTGTAATACATATTTGAAAATTAATGTGAATATAATTTGTACAGTTATGTCTTCGGTTGACATTACTGCAATATTGTGTTTAATTGTCTTTCAATACACTGCTTTAATAATCATATATTAACAAAATATTTTAAGTTTGTTTTTTCATACATCACAAATATATTCCATGAAATACTGAGATAGAAAATAAAAAAAATATATTGGACATATTTCATGTCTTGATAATAAGGGTGCTGTAAAATTAACCAATATTTTGATGCAGAAGTTTAATTACTTCTCTCTTAAAGTACTTTTTCTCTTATAATAATTTTTAAGTAATGTAAATGAGTTACTTTCTTTTTTATATTTTAAACAAACGCATCAAAGGTTAAACTAGTGCAAATAACTGTTTATGTTCGGTATTTTAATTAAAAAGTTACATACACATAAGCAGTCAGAATGCACAGAATAACACGAATAGTGAGAACATAATGAACCATAATGGAAGCAAAATATTGCTTTAGGACAATATAAAAGAAGACGGAAATTAATGGAATTCAATAAATCATGAATGATAGCTGAAAGCAAGAATACGCCGGAAATGCAAAATATTTATTTATGTTTGAAAAAAAAATAAAATAAAGCTCCAATGATGGTTGAATTAATAATTTAAAATCAAGAATAAGCTGAAATGAGCTCGGTATTAAAACAAAGAATAATTTGATTAACATTCCGGTTCATGGTACAGAGAAATAAAAAGAATGAATTCAAGATAATCTCAAACCATATATTTTTTTTCTATTTTAGGACCTAGCATGCCAAGCTTTGTAAACAAAAATGAGAAGAAAAACAAATGTTAGCCAATCGCAAACAGAATGTTCACACACAAAGAGAGATAAAAAAAAGAGACTGTCTCCCAATTTTTAAAAGGCGAATACACAAGCTACCTCGCATTCACAGTGCACAGTAGGCTGATACCGTATACAAGTCCCTATGCAGTAGCGAACTGGTTCTAGACTAGCATTTTCTTTAGAGCTTATTCCCGTAGGTCTGTTTCACAGGTTCGTGACGAAATCTTGTTCCCACTCCTTGTGCAAATAAGAAAGCTTTAAGAAATACTTTGATTTCCACTAAATGTGTTTGGTACTAGCCTGCTACACATTTATCTACCAATATTTATAAAAAAACAACAATTGACACATTCTCTTAGAGTTTAAACTTAAAAAATGAAATAAACATGTTATATAGATACCTTCTAATAAATTTATTTATTTCTTTGGAATTAAGTTCTATAACATATATTAGCTATGTCTTGTAACAATAGCATCTGATGAAAGATAGGCATCTGTTTTAGGTTGTGTTTTTTCTTAAGCTCAATCACAATTACATGCCGTTTAATAAACACGATGACAAAAGGGTCATGTATTTAAATAGATGCACATAATAGAAAGAGATAAATAAATAGATGGTAAGTTTAGAAGTAGCAAACAAAATGTCCAATTAAAGTATTAAATTATTAATGAAAACAGTAACAAATATCTTATAGAAGAAAATTTACACCGAAATAAAATATATGACACATTTAAATATCTAAACGTGTTCAGTAACTGTTTATTTCATAATGATAAAACATTCATTCCTTTTGTTGACGTAAAAGGGTTTAATGATAATGATATTTCTAAAGACTTATAGATAAGTCGTTATGAAGATATCATATGAACTATTTCACTTACTATGAAGTATTTCTCTCATCAAAGAACGTATCCCATAATTTATATTGAAGTGTTAGATATTTTTCTATGACACCTCTACTATCGAATTTACTTTAAAAATATTGCTTTTTGATTCTTTAGTAACTCTCTTAGGTCCTACTACGCTAAAATTATCGGTTTGCGCTTCTAAAATATGAACAAACTTTTCAGTTTTATTACTTTCACGCTAATGAGACTACATGCATATATTTGATTTTGTTTTGCAGATAATATCTATCGACACTTCTTAAACTACTAAAAGAATAAATTTAGTGTAATCCCTTAGAAAAATAGTATCTTAATTAAGCTAATAACAAAACACTAGTTATTTCCTACGGCTAACTACCAAAGACTCAATAACAACAGACGAAATCATAATGCTAAAATTTACAACTACTAGGGGATATTAATAACCTTACTTTAGAAAATATATTTCAATAGAATATATCTTTTTAATATATCGGGTTGACATGTTCTAGTGATAAACTTATGAGTATGCGGATAGAAGGGTCTGAGATTCTAAACGTTACACAGAATAGAACCCTTAAAGCGGTAGTTGCTTTTGATTGGCTACTTTATCTCTAGTTGGCTGTTTGAAACTAAGAATGCTTTTACCGAAAACACAAGTACTATAGGTATCTCATCTTGCCATTCCTATCTCTATATAAAACTTATATGAGATATCCAGCTTGGAATTTTATTCAATTGCAAGTAAAATGTATTGTATCACTTTCGTTTTCATTACTATCTTGTCATCGTTTTAAATCAAGCACAAAAAGTTTGTTTTCGTATTGTAACAGACTTTTATTAATTCTACACCATTTAGCCAATATTTTCGGTACTGGTTTAGTAGTAATTCCATTTCTTTCAACCGTCGTCTGCTGTAATGTCTGGTGTTACTGTGGACATAGATATTTCTTGTGAGTGAAATATATATATATAGTGTCATTGATATTAATTAAAAAATAGAGTTAGCATGAGTACAGGATCCTTGAGAATCTCTCATATTGTATTGTAAAATATTTATTTAATTCCGTATAAACAAACATCTAATTTTTAGGCATATGTGTAATTTTTAAGTAGCTAAAGATTCACCATGATATGGATTTCTTTGGGTGTTTTCTTTTTTTTTTAATTTTATCGCAATGCTACACGAGATCTATCTGCGCTAGCCATCCCTAATTTAGTAGTGTAAGGTTAATGGGAAGGCAGTTAGTCATCACTACTCACCGCCAACTCTTGGGCGGCTCTTTTACCAACCAATTGCTGGATTGACTGAAACATCATAATGCCCCCACGGCTGAAAAGGGCGAGCATGTTTGGTGTGACTTGGATTCAAACCTGCGACCCTCGGATTACGAGTGGAGTGCCTTAACCACCTAGCCATGCCGGGCCACGTGATAATGAAGCTACACAAGTAGAACATGGAAACGAAAGTTAACTGTTTAGAAGGCTTATTTTTAGACGAAAAAAAAAAACGCTTTCATTCATTCAACTAAATTCGTACCCTGCTGGGACAGCGGTACGTCTACGGACCTACAACACTAAAATCGGGGGCTCGATTCCACTCGGTGGACAAAGCAGATAACCATGTTGTTTCGTATATAAAAAATACACACATACACACAAATAAATTAGAAAAATGACAACAATGAACCAGAGCAAATAATTTCCTTAATTATGGATATCACCAGATTTGGAAAGTGGTACGCTCGTTAATCAGACACGTTAAGGTAGAGGTAATGTATACAATATCAATTTAAAGTGGGTTTGTAAACCGTCTAAAGCAGCAGAAGTTATAAAGATGTTCCAGCTAACTGTATACGGTCACAAAAGGACAACAAAAAAACATTCATGATCTCGTATGCCATTAAGATTTTTATGAAACATTTCTGATGGTTATAGGTTTGTTTACTTCCGCCATCCATGGTGGGCGACGGTTATGTTTTCACCCCGGTGTACGAGTGTGTGCCTGTCTTTTTCCACAAGATTTCTCAAAATCGGCTGAATGGATTTGGATGAAAGTTGGAGCATATTTGGATATTAATCAAACTCAGAACTGATTAGTTTTTGGAGGGTCTAATCAAATTTTAAAACCACAACGAACACAGGAAAAAAACCTATCTGTCAACATTGGGGACCGGTTTTTCACGAGATTTTTTGCTCTATAAGTCAGGCTAAAATGATCGGATTTTGATTAAATTTGGTGAACATTTATGGAATATTATTCCTCATTGTCGATTCTTTCAAAATGGTCCGTGTCCATTGATAAAGACGGACACTAGGATAATTTTCGTTATTTTTTAATGACCAATGTTATCAACACTGCATGACGGAAGTACGAACACTAATGAGTGTTCCCTGGTTTACTTATATTATTTATTATCATTGTATAAGTATTCATGATAAAAACGTCTGGGGTAGAAACAAATTTAATTACAGATAATGCACAATAATATTCAAGACCCACGTTGGCACGTGCAATCCCTCCCTCACAAAATGCCAAAGTTTGTATAATGTCTTATAATTTTCTCGTAGTGTTTGTTTGTTTATTTGGAATTAAGCATAAAGCTACACGACGGGCTATCTATTCTCAAACAAATACCTGTGTCATTACTTCTCGTAATAACAGTACTATATTATGTACATAAACTCTTCAAATCAAGGACTACTTTCATTACACGGTGTTGGTATTTATCCGATCATTATTAAAGATTATTTGTGTATAAAACTTAAATAATTTTGATATCTGTCACTTGACGAGCTTATTCGTCCCTGGTTACTAACCAAAGAATAATTGCATTCCTCAATTTGAGGCCATGGGCACGATATAAAAGTGATTGTCAAGTTCTCCTTTTAACCACAAGAATAACCCAAGAGTAAGTAGTAGGCGTGGGACGTTTACTAACTACATTCCCTCTCGTCTATCACTTCAAAATTAGGGAGTACTAATACTAATAGTTCTCGTTTAGGTGAGAGCGAAATCCAATAAGGAATTAAAAAGAAATCCACTGGTCCATAAACCATTAATGATTTATAAGAACTGAATTCTTCGTTAATATTTAATTTTTCGTTATTTTGTATATATGTGCTTTTACTACGAAAATCGTCCACTTTCCTTAAAAAAATATTTCCTATGTGACAACAACACTTTGCAATACAGTCTCTTTCACGAATACCTTAATTTTTTTTATGTTTGTGTGTTTTTAATTTCGCGCTAAGCTACTCCAGGGCTATCTGTGCTAGCCGTCCATAATTTAGCAGTATAAGACTAGAGGGAAGGCAACTAGTCATCACCACCCACCGCCAACTCTTGGGCTACTCTTTTACCAACGAATAGTGGGATTGACCGTAACATTATAACGCCCCCACAGCTGAAAGGTCGAGCATGTTTGGTCCGACGGGAATGCGAACCCACGAACCTCAGATTACGAGTCGCACGCCTTAACACGCTTGGCCATACCGGGCCTTTTTTATGGCTCTAAATTAAAGCAAAATTCTATATTTGTATCAATTGATAGCTGGAAATTTGAACACATAAAATACAACTAATGTTCTAAAACGTTATATTCCAGTTTGAGTGGCTTGGCAATATGCTTACGTTCGTTTACTATATTAGCTTGTATGCTTTTTTGTTCCAAACACATCCATGCAATATAAAATATGATAAAGTGGTATAGGTTTTTCACGTGTTACAACTCACTCTGTTTTGATATTGGTTGACATCTATAGCACTCTTAGGAGTGAGATGTCATCTGTCTTGTAACAAGTATTGTCACCAACGTAAGTCAAGTGTCAAGTAAAGGCGGTTAGGTCTCGGCCTACATTGTTCCTCGGTTGACACGTTTACGGAGATTAATGAACACGCGAACTCGAGCTACAACATACTCGAAAGCTCGTGTCTTTCTGTAGGGAAGATTGGTGGATTTATAGCAAAGCGTGCAAACTCATATGTCATTTTTTGTTCTCTTCGAATCATAGAAACCAATATTTTTCAACACTCAGAAACACAAATACATGAAAATATTCTATCTTTAAAAATAAGCCAGAACATTAGAATGGCGTTTCCAGAATAACATTATTTTTTGTTCATTTTTTCATGAATTCGACAGTTAGCGATCTGCTTAAGGATATGCTTCATAGCAAAAATGACAAAAATAAAAACAGTTTTATCAAAAAAAACACAAGATAAACAAATATTTATAATTCAGAAAATTACACTCATATATTAATAACTATTTTTTTATCCCGAATAATGCCTTCAGTTGTTCAGTGGTAGGTCTGCGGACTTACAACGCTAAAATCCGGGTTTCGATACCCGTAGTGGGCAGAGCACAGATAGCCCATTGTGTAGATTTGTGCTTAATTCAAAAACAACAATTCCGAAAAATATGAATTTGAATAGGTGGTACAAATGTCTTGACTTCGAATAAAATTTAGGATTCCTAAAAAATAAAGATTATATTGTAATAAGATATATAAAACAGAACAAGTAGACGTTCTAAAACGTGAATGTTTGTTTATTTAGTTCTTCTTCCTCTTTATTTGTTGATAGAATACATTTTAGCATTGATTAAACACCAAGCAAATGGAGCAAAGGAAACAGAAAAAATTAGTATAACAACATCAACTTTTCTTGACTATGTAAGGTGACTTTCAATTTTATCTTACGCATTTGAAATACTTTCTCGTTCTGTTTAAGTAAGAATAAAAAATGTATTGTCAGGTTACTCCAAAGAATATTTGTGCTTTGAAAGTAATATTTTCACAACTAATGTATCTTATATCTTACAAAATTTATTATGACAGTGACATACAAGATACCTCTGGAGTGATGGTCACCTATTATATACTAAACATTCAAAGTAAAGCTGTGGACACTACAAATACACGGAAAACGTGGGGTGAAAGAATGAACAGGAAATAACCAACGGTACCATTTTTTAAACTACACTCCGTAAAGATAAAGAGTAGAAAAAACAGAAAGTAGTTTTGGGATTTGTTGTTGTAAATTGTTAGACATGGAGAAAATGCACAGATAAATCCGGAAATTTGCATGAAATAATGTGTGAGTTGCGACTCTTTCGTTGTAGATAAAACATAACTTTCGTGATATTCAAATAGTACTTTAGCTCTACGTTCAAATCGCAAAAGGTAAATTAAGTGAGTTTTCTTATGCTAACGCAACGTAGGCAGTATCTTTCTCGGGGATAATTTTACTTTATTAAGTTTGTATTATGCCACGCGGAGAGACAGCAGAATATTGTTGGTTTCCTACAGTTACTATTCTGTACTGTGAAATGTGACGATATCAACATCGAATTAATTCGTTCGTCGTGAACTGTCGATAAATTATTCAGTTCCAGATTAGAATAGAAAACAGTGTTTTTGTAAGTTTGTTAAACCGCAGATAGAAGATTCAGTGTTGTACGTTAGCTTCTATAACTTTTTGTATATAAATCATTGTTTGTAATAACCGTCATTATAATTGTGTTGCTGTTTGTATGCTAAAATATATTTGCGTTAAGAAAGAAAATTGTGTGCATCAATTTTGTTGGCAAATATCATAAATAGGATACATATCGACATTAGTTAACCTTTAAATGAAAATTAAAAATTTTTCGTCCATTTGAAATCGCAATACATAACGTACGTAACATAATAAATCGTAGACTCCTTCGACATACATTATAGTGCGTAACAATTCATTTATTTTTTTTCTATCATTACAGAGTTAATAACCTTGTTCAAATCTCTACAGAATACTTTTCTCAGATATTTCACACAGATATAGAGACAACTGAAACTCTTAGTTTTTTTTTCACATGTCGCAGAAAAATTTGTACGTTATCAGTAAATGCGAAATAGGTTCAAAATAACATTTCAAAACTGGAATATAAGATGGGAAAAATAAAAAATATAAGAATTAAGGTACAATGTCTCATTGTATGATAACCTAAAGATATATATATCTTGCTACAGCCTGCTGCTTCTAAGAATGTTACATGAAGAACGCCTGAATACCAGTCTAAATGCTCCTAATAGTTAGCTGGTCCGGTTCCAGATAAATTGTAAAGTAATATAATTTTATAAACATCAAAGCTTATAACTATTGCGTGACTTTCGTTTTCAAAATTAATACATTTTAAACACACACAGGCCTATACTACAGATATTTTCTACACCAGATGTATGAGGCAGAGCTATGATGACAAAAATATTGAAAGCAAGACATACAAAATTTAAAGATCACATAATCCAGCATTTTCTTGCTGTCATCAACGTTTCCGTACTGGTAAAACCTTTTCAAATATACGACTTCTTACTTCTTCTATAAATTAAAGATTAAGTTAATTATTAATCCTATCAACAGCCTCAGAAGTTTAACACTACTTCGCTTATTGATAACAACTTTTTGCACCCATCTTTAATTTCTGTGTAGGATACGGATTACATTCGTTTATGAAATTTAGTTGAATAAACGGCTACCGCCTGGTTGTAGAAACACAAGTGAAGAGAACGGAAGGTTTTCTAACAGTTTTCTTCTACTCTTTGTTTCAACACCAAGCAATTACTATCATTTCAGTTAAATTTTACCATGAATACCCTGTTAAAAAATATAATTTTCTACATTATTGCCTTTGTGTAATATGTAGGAATTAGATGTGTGATTAGAAAATGTTTATAAAATTCCCGTTTATAACCAGTTACAACCTTTATTCACAGATGCATTTTCAGCACGTCATAATAAATGAGGTGATTTCATATGATTTAAGTTAATGTTCACTTAAAAAAAAACCACGTTCAATCGGATTTAAGGCAACTGTATCGAAAGTGATTGTAATTGGTATTTTGATCATGAAACTACCACCCGTCAAGAACCATATATTGCAGTTATAATTAGTTTTGATCATACATTTTATTCTCACTAGAGATAAAATTGAAAAGAAAATCTATGGCCTAGAGGTCTGATGCTTTATTTGATTGGCCATACCATCTGCTACGGACTGTATTTTCGCCAATTGAAGGTTTGTCGGAACAGCTTAGACTAAGAAACTAAAGAAGTACAGTTTAGGCCTCTGGTAATGGTGACTTTTGTATACCATTTATGTAGTTTTTAAACCCTTTCCGGTAGCCAATAAAGTAACCTAAAATAATTTTGTGAACAATGTTGAAAATTACTTTAAAATCTTATAAGTAGTAGATAACTAGTTTATAAGTGTATATTAAACACTTAAAGTCTCACTGTGATTTATATGTGCTTTTACTGCATAATTCGAGTGTAAGTTTTGCATTATTTGGATATTTTTATTACTTTTCATTCAAGACTGTATTCTTTAATTTCATAGTCATTGTTTGGTTAACACTGCAATCTAATAGTTTTGAAAGTCCTTTTCTTCACCTTTTGTGTTGTTACATTTTGTTTTCAGCAGTGTAATTACCAAAGAATGTTTTACGTCAGCATTATATTGATCTTTTAAGAATCTAGCTAAGATAATTTTAAAAATGAAAAACGAATACCGTTACTTCTTTATTGTTCGTCTGGATGTTATATTAATTGTGGAAACTAAATAAGAAGTTAAGTTAATATCTGATATTTATATTAAAAATCAAGTGTTATTTGTTTTTATATAAAAAAATCTAGTTATTTACACACGTTTGTATCAAGAAAGTAAGTAAATTATTGATGTCTATATAAACTGAGAGGATATAGGATACGCCTAGATTGTTAATATATGTTTATATTAAGAAAACAAGTTAATTCTTGATATTTTTATAAACTAACAGGATATGCCTAGATTATTAAGACAACTACATGGTTATTTGGTTTTAGACCCTCGTAGTAAGTATTCTCGAATTGTTTATCCGAAGATTCAAGGTTCGCTGCCTGTTATAGAATAAAACATATTTCGCACTATGCAGTGTGTGTGTATTTTACTTGTGCTAATTTAATCATGTTTTTATGTCACTGCTTTCCTTGAGAGTTTGGTAATGCAGAAGATTCGTGAAGTGGTTATGAACTAGGAGTTTTGTATTTTTGTGTCTTTTTTAATTATAACAAAGCCACATAGAGCTATCTGCTGAGCCCACCGAAAGGAATCGAACCCCTTATTTTAGCGTTGTAAATCTGTAGACTTACAGCTGTACAAGCGAGGAGCCCGCACCATGAAATAGTGGGTGTGCGTGCGACTTTCCAATCTAGCTATTCAGTAAAAGAAGAGTAACCTAAAAGTTGACGGTTGATACTATTCATCAGCTTCCTTATTTTTAGACTGTGAGCTTAAAATTACAGATAACAATGCGCAGATAGCGAATTGTGTAATTTTGTCAGAAGAACGAACATTATTTAGTGTTTATCAAAATCAGCACACGTTTTCCATACACTGGTAATGATATATAAACCTGATATGAATAAAATATAACGATTTTTTTCTAATATTAACAAGTTGGTAAATTCTTATTTTTTTTTGAAAGAGTAAATTTCACTAAATATTCAAGTGGGACCTTATGGTCAACTGATATACATTTCAAAATATATACTTAATTTGCTACCATTTATAATGGTATAAATTATAAATGTGCGTTCTCATGATTACGCACATTTTTGGTAAAGTTTTTATGGGCATAATTATATATTTTTGCAATTTATTTTATATTTTGTAAAATATTTCTGTTGTTTTAAATAACATTAAGTGAGATCAGAATTTATTGTTATAAATGGTTCCCAATAAATGAGTTTAACTGTTA
This sequence comes from Tachypleus tridentatus, assembly GCF_004210375.1. Taxonomy (NCBI): domain Eukaryota; kingdom Metazoa; phylum Arthropoda; class Merostomata; order Xiphosura; family Limulidae; genus Tachypleus; species Tachypleus tridentatus. The sequence continues at coordinate 239,633,961 of NC_134837.1, read as the reverse complement.
TCCAACATGCATTATCTGAAGTATAAAATACATTACAGTCATTGTGAAATTTAACATAACTAGTCAATTCCACATTTCTCGTTTTTTGATAATTGTTGCTTTAAGTTACTTATTAGGTGTTGACATTATTTGTACAGTACGCTAATAATTAGTCCGTTACTTCTTAAATATTTTGACTAATAAACAAAACATTGTATGATTCTTATGAAAGATTTTTGGCACAATTTTATTTTCTCATAATTTTGTGATATCTAATTGTTGTTGTTATTTTGAATTAAGCTAAAAGCTACACAATGGGATATCTGTGCTCTGCCTACCACGGTTATCGAAACCTGGTTTTTAGTATTGAAAGTCCACAGACATACCGCTGAGCCACGGGGTGGTATGATAGTTAATTATTATATTAACACAAAAAACACATTTTACAAATGTTACTGATAATAACAATAAATCTGAAGTCATAACATGTAAATCTAAAATAACCAATATGAGAAACCCGAGCTAAATGTAAGTACCACCAAAGTGCTTCCAAATCTCTTTCTGAATTTCTTTTATAGCTATCTGCTGTGTTAAGGAGAGCAATCGAACCCCTGATTATAACATTATAAATCCGTAAACTTACCGCTGTTCCACTGGTGAAATTACTCGGTATGGTCAGGCGACAAGGACACTTAATTCATAATCTCAGGGTCGCGAGTTCGATTCCATGTCTCACCAAAAGATGCTCGTCATTTCAACCATTTGGCGTTATAATTTGACGGTGTATCTCACTATTCATTGGTAAAAGAGTAGCCCAAGAGTTTGCGGTGGGTGGTGATGACTATTTACCCACCCTTTAGTCTTACACTGCTAAATTATGACAGTTAACGCAGATAGCCCTCGAGTGGCTTTGAGTGAAATGCATTTAAGAAACAACAATTTGCTTGTCAACAGCTGTAGTTTTCATTCTTTAAATATACAAAAGATTTATATTTTTACATTTCCTTATTCATATTTCTCAGTTAAAAATTTCAAATTCTTAATGAAAATCGGTGTTTATTCCTGGGGTGAATATAATATATAACTTTTGTTTTTAAATTAATTTTTGTACACTTCGTGCTCATTTTGGGTGGTATCATAGACTATTATTGATGTATTCAAAAACTCGCTAACAGTTTATATAACTGCAAGTAATAAGTTACATTTTATTGCGTAGTAAACAACAACTTCAATATAAAATATACATAGGAAAGGAATTAATTTATTTGGTAAACCTGTTTTTCATGTTTACTGCAGGATACATTTTCACAGCCAATAATTTAGCTAAAGTATATACAAACGCGTTTTCCTCATTCTTTTTTTTTTTTTTTCTGTTTCAACACAAACAAGGATTGCCAAACTCAACAAAAGTTAGTTTGAAAGGAAGTTACGACAGGCAACTCCTTTAAAATCCAAGTCAATGACGTTATTTATGAACATTTATGTGACTTACACACTGCTATAACGAGGCCTTCAATCTAAAAAGTCCTTCCTGCTAACATAAACAGGGAAACACGGAAGCGACAGCAAGGACATGAGGCACGTTCTCCACTGGAGTGTGAATGGAATAACAACTTGACAAAATTCCTGATGAGGTTGATTTTCCCATTTCATTCGTGGTGTATCTGCTCAGCAATGAACGCGAAAGAATGAGCTAACGAGACAACAATTCTCCGAGATTCGTGAACTAAAAGAAAACAGTAAAACCAAAAGACAAATAACTCTCATATGAGATCTGTGTTTTTTTCTTATAGCAAAGTCACATGAGGCTATCTGCTGAGCCCACCGAGGGAAATCGAACCCCTGATTTTAGCGTTGTAAATCCGAAGACATACCGCTGTACTAGCGGGAGGCCTCATATGAGATTAGAGAAGTTATACGTATACATTCACCAAACATATGTAACAAAATGTAACAAAAATTGCATTCATAAACAAGCAACTATTTTGATAATAGCAAAAACGGTATATAGGACAGTTAATGATAAGATAAATGAATAACACCAAGACCTTATTTGTAACTGATATGATGTGCAGTGGCTTTTTAAAGCACTTTCACACTCTACTTGAAATAGAGGTGCTAAAGAAAAATAAATGCATTTTATCACATTTCTCGAATCTTCGATTTTTGTGTCTTTCTCAAAGGATAAAAATAATATTTCTCTTCCAAGCTATGGAAAATGTTTACTTGTCCGAACAAATCTGATTACCATTGATGTGTTGGTTGATAGCAGAACATCCAAGGCGATAAAAACCACCTTATAATTGTTACATTATTTGATTTCTTTTATGTAAGAAACTGTAAAATAATTATAAGCTATCAGCTTATCTGTTTATGGAGTGTACCTTGATGTGATTAATCATTTTATATTGTTTTTTAAATTTTTAACAATACATTGTACGTTTTTTTAAAAAAAAAACATTTAATAAACGTGTCACCTAAATATGTGTATCTTACTTTACTTATCACAGAATTTGCTTTCAGGTAGTTTCTGAGGATTTGACATATTTATATTTAATATTAATGTGGATTTTGTTCTTATACCTAATCTGAAATTTCTCAAATTTCGCTCGGAATTGGTTAACATTATTCCAAAACAAGAAACATGATAATAGTCTACGTATTTCTTAAAAAAAAATTAACAGGACGTCGTTCTTTTCATATCCTTTAATTTTAAAACATTGGTTGAATAATTATTGTGCTTTTGGTTATTTTTTTAAAAAGAAGACTTCACATTAATTACAAGCTATCAGCTTATCTGTTGATGGAGTGTACCTTGATGTGATTAGTCAGTATGTTCATTTGTAATATAATTATTTTTTTAAAAAAACAACAACTAAATTTTGCTTCATTCAGTTTTCTAAACTCTGTTATTCCACTATAACAAAGATGGGTGACAAAATACAATCGTTTTCATAAAGAACTCAAATATACACTGATAACTATTGTTTCAGAATATCTCACAAAGCTATACAATAATTTTGAAGACATAACTGTCTTAATTTTGAACTGGTTGGACAGTGACAAAGCAGAGAGTCAACAGCACTACCAACAACTGTTGTGATACGCTTTTTTTTTTTATCGAGGATAGATATTACACTGTCACTCTTATAGTGCACCTGAAGCACTAGCATGTAGAAAGTGTTTTTATGGAATCGAGTTGTAAGTCATGAACTGTCTATGCCTAGAAATATGCTGATAAATGGTTAACTAGATTTACAACGAAGCCTCAAAGCATTAAATGTCTCGCAACGAAATTTGTAAAACATATGCCTCCGTTAACAAAAACGCAAACCATCCAACTTCAGAACTCAACGGAAAGTCTGCAGGCTTACGACGCCAATAATCTGGTTTCAACACCTGTGGTGAGCAGAGCACAGGTAGCCCATTGTGCACAACCAAACAAAAGTAACACTACAAAAGTGCAGACGCTGTCCATTAGATATTTATCAGTAAATTAATCAGTTAACATCTTTATTTTTATTATTTCTGCTATTCTTGCTTCCGACACAATTGAATACATTTCCTGAACAAACTGACAAGTCACAGACATGTAACAAATAAAATCCAAAATGTTCAACGTACACAACCTGCTAACTTACTATGTTATAGCTATGTTATTATTAAGCTGTATTCCAAACACTGGAATAAAAAGACATATGTTCCATTTAAAAATTAATTCATAAAAATATTCTTGTATAGTCATAGCTCAAGGCATAGATTGGCTTTAATTTTAAAAACTGTTTCGACCTATATCCCAAAAGAAAGAGAAACACAATTGCTATAAACAATCATATTCCACAATATAAGACATTTGTTAAGAAGGTATTTAAAAACCTTTTTTTTTTCAAACTCCTAGAAGGATGTTTATGACAAAACATAAATAATGGATAGTAAGCAAACTGTTCACGTTTATATATCTAAATTTGTCTTATAAATATTGTGACTTTTGTTCTTTCAATACTGGCTTGAACAAAACCGGGAATTAATAAATTATGTTACCAACGTTTAATGTGATTATATTAATCTTGAATGTTTCATATTTTATGAGGGTCGTGTGCGATCCAATGATTAGCATACTGAACTATAAGAGTGGTTTGCATCCCGTTATTCCAAAAAATCATAAGAATGAACACTCTTCTCACATTGTCTTGGTAGATACGACATAAACGCGACGAAAAAAATCGCACTATTCGGCCTGAAACGGTTAGCTTTGCACAAATTCAAACAAACAAGCAAACAATATTTTTATACGAATTGAAGTACAAAAGAATACTTAAATGAATTTTAAATCTTAAATATGTTAAAATTCCATTACTTAATTCTTAGAATAGTAGGTTTACTATATCAATTGTTCATTTTCCTTAAGTTTAGAGTTAAAGCGAGTTTTTAATTTTTTAGCTAGAGAAGAACGACTCATAGAATGACTCCGTCATCTCTTGACCCATTTAAACTCTAATCGGAGTTTTGGATTATCGATCAATGTATTTGACAATACCCAATGTCTCATACATTATTTTAATCTAATTCTGCCTTAAATAATTTCTATTTGAGTGTAAACAGGTAGAAATTCTGATGAGCAATGAAATCGAACCGGATTTATTCATACACGCCCCAGCAGCTTGGAGCTGACGCACAAAATATAAATAATAAAGAGAAAAAATAAAAATAAAAGTCTCATTGGTTAATTTCCTCTAATCCTACCTAAAAGAATTTCAAGTGCCTCAGCTATTGAGGATTTCCTTTTGTTTTGTATAGACTCACACAGGTTATAACATAAGATCTTTAACTTAAGTGATACTAATATTGATTTAAACTTTGTCAAGCACCTTGACTTATTTTCAAGTTTTCCATTAAATAACATAGATACTAGCTACTTCAACTTAGAATGCTGGTTTTGTATAAAATAAAAGTAATTAGCACTTTTTTATTTGTTACTCTGTATAATTGCGTAATAGTTCTTAGAAAGAGAGACGTCATTATTGCGCTATTATTAAATCACAAAACTCTCTTTCCTTATTTGAATAAGAGGAGTTCTTATTCATGAAAATGGACTTAGTTGTCTCTAAGTTAATTTATAACAGTATTCTTTCTTCATGGATTATATTGTGATATTGGTGTCTAGTTTTAGCTTGGATTAAAACTTACACACCTTGTGATAAATGGAAGGCGTTAATTTGTAAATTATTAAAATACGAACAGGCAAATAAAACATAATGTTGATGGATCACATATGTCTGACACTAGACAGTAGCAATTATGATAGAGTTAAAAATTTTGAATATATCTTATCTGCACCATCCGCGATGGCATTTATAACTGACGAACTAAATAAGTAGATTATTACTTTTATAAATTTCAAAAGTGTAATTAAACATAGTTAAAGTTTGTATGCTAAGTTATTCATCAACCACGATTCTCTTGTAACGTATTTTATTCATAGAAAGTGTAAATGTACACAAAAGAGTACAGATCATCTAACGTTAAAAAAGAAGGTAAAATTTGTTAATATATCAGTTGTAACACAGTTTAAGGGTTTTTAAGTTTAACAGTTGGATTTAGAAATTATTTCCAATAACAACAATAGAGGTTAATTTTCTCAGAAACTTGATAAGGTTTAGAATTAATAATTAGTGATGTCGAGAAACCCACTTGTTGAGAAATTTATATGCAAAAACGGCTCGTTTGGGTTGAGAAAATATTTTACATAGAAGAGCGAACAATGTTTCAATCTTCGGTCATCGTCTTTGTGAACCTGACGATGACCGAAGAAGGTCGAAACGTTGTTCGCTCTTCTATGTAAAATATTTTCTCAACCCAAACGAGCCGTTTTTGCATATAAAAATGTTTAGAATTATTCTCAGGTGAAATGGTTCAATTAGTAAACTTTTACCACTGATATCTTATTTACATAAACAAAGGATAAGTTTTGTTTGGTATGGTACAACAATCTACATAATACGATAATTATTCAAAGTTTTGTCTATGTTTTGTCATAAACTATTTGTAAGCAATTTTGTTTCAATGAAGTTGTAGCTACCACAAACCTATTCTGATGTTTCGCAATTTTTCTCAAAACCTTTATGCAAAATATTTTGCGTAACTTGAAATCATTCAAATCTTTGCTAACAACAGTGATAATTAATTAATATCGCCTATAAATATTTCAATTTCGTTGTTTTCTTACATTAATCTTCCTAACTTACCTGAAACTAATGTCAGAACCATTTTGTTTATGCACGGTACTAATATTCACTCTAAAAAGGTGAAATTCATTTACGTAATTCCGGAAAGAGCTGAATTATTTTATTCAATCAAAACTCTTCAGAAACATAGTGTTTACTTGCACTTTATTATGATCCACTGCTGTAAGACGACACCTTTTATTATCTTACGTTATTGCAATTTGTTACTTTTTTATCAGGTTATGTTGCGTCGCGCAGTAATTCAGCTGAGATTTTGTAGGTCGCGAGTAAGAATGAAAAGTATTAGGCCTGGATTTAATCATCAGGGAATTAGATATTCGTTATCGAATCAATTACACACTCCATTACTAGTTCATTATGAGGCTACATTCTTTCATTGTTCCCATGTTTTTTTTGGATGGTGCGGCATGAATATTTAATCCGGCAAGCTGTAAGTATCTAAATGTTAGTGATAATAAAATTAATCTAGATAATATGAGAGTTTGTGGATGATGTTATTTTATCTTGTCTTCTGGAACTGTTTATTCATTCAAGTAGAAGATTTTTTATACCTTTTGTAACATATTTTTAAAATTACTTTTGGAATTTTCTAGTATATAACGTATATGTGTTAAATTTTTACCACCAATCTTTTTTATGCACCAAACTGTGTTATACAAGTATGAGAAACTGTTCTTTATACATTTCATTGCGTTGTTCACCACTAATATCAAGTTAGATGTTATTAATAAAACAACAAGAAATCCTTATTATCCGCGGAACTTGAAATTCTTTTAGGCAATATTAAAATAAATTCATAACTGAGATCTTGAGCATGGTCAAATACATCAGTCGAAAGGACTTGAAATCTTGAGTTCAAAACTGTAATTAGATCTTAAATCGGTCAAAAGATAATGGAGATATGAGCTAAAAGTTTGCATTTGAAACAATCAGAGCATTTCCATGTGTCACTATGCCGAGGCTAAAAATCACTAATACTAAATACCAACTTCACACAACAGTAATTAATTCACTGAATTAGGTAATAATACTGTTGACATATAAGGTTAAATACACTGAAAGATAATATGATTAGTATCAGTATTATTGTAACATATTTTATGTAACTGTATAAATGGAAAATGAAAATATGTTGTATAATAAAACTAGCATTTCCATTTTCCCCAGCTCCCTGCTAGTAAAGCGGTATGCCTACGGACCTATAACGCTAGAATCTGGGGTTCGATTATCCTCGGTGAGTTCAACAGATAACCTGATATGGCTTTACTATAAGAAAAACACACCCATTTTCCCGCATATGCAGTTTTGGTGTTATTAAAAATTCCACCATCTTAATTTCACACTTTAAAAACTGTAAATATAAATATAAATAAATTAAAACATACAGCAAGCTGATTAAAACTTTCATATCTATATAATCTTTATTTCTCATCATCAGATCGTTCCAGGTTTATTTAAAAGACAAAAAAAAAACTACAAATACGATGTAAATTCTTCTTAACAAACTGGAGTATGTCTTGTAACCAAAAAAACAACAACCTGTATTGTTAACAGGAGTGATTTTGTTTAGCTCACCATCATGCTTAAAGATAATAATACGTAATGCGGGCCTGGTAATTAATGAATGAATGTTTACTGTAAAATTACTGTCACTGTTATAAGTGTAGCTACAAGTTTAGCCGCCAGTTTTTGCTTCATTCCTTTAAGTTGCACTCTAAATGCTTTTCTGGCCGCACCTTTTTTTTCACACTTAAGGTGAAGAGTTATAATAATTCACTGTAAGCTTAGTATAGCCAAATGTTTAGAATGTTCGACTCGCAGTCTGTGAGTCGCAGATTTGAACCCCCTTATCTCCTTTTTAGCTGTGGGGACGTTTTAATATGAGGGTTAGTAATGGTATTCATTGATAAAATAATAACCCACAAGGGGGCAGATGGTTTAGTTGACTCATTGCTTCTCCTCTAGTTTATCGCTACTGAATCAGGGACGGCTAGCGAAGATAATCTTTATGAAACATTGTAGGAAACTTAAAAGAAACCTAATCAAACTTCAACTGCACCTCTTAAGGTTATTGTAATAAAAGAAAAGTGTTAGACGTGTGTGACTTCACAAAAACAAAATATCATTTAAGAAGTATCTGGTTTGTTTTCAATTTCGCGCAACAAATAGTGGGATTGGCCGCCACTATATAACGGGCTCATGGCTGAAAGGGCGAGCATGATTGGTGTGACGGGGATTCAAACCCATTACCCTCGGAATACGAGTCGCGTGCCTTAACCGCCTGGCTATGTCGATCATTTCAGAAGTAAGTATTGCGCTCGAAATCGCAAAGGCACTGTTATTTAACTAGCTAGAAGAATTACATGCACGATGAAAGTAATTTTGTACACTTTTTTATGTTCTTAAATTTCATGAGCTTCTTAAACGCACACTGAAAGTATTTTTATTTTCAAGATAATAAAGTTTAGTTTACTTAGGCGAGGAATAAGATTTACAAATTACAAAACAACAATTTTTTTTTATTTGTGGGCTATAATAAAATTATTGTATCGCCAGTGATGTTTTCAGAATTAAAAATAGTGCTAACCATCCAGCCTTGGTTAATGTTGTTTTTTTTCTGTATCCTCAGATATTTTTTTAAAAGATCCATAAAAATCACAAAAAACCCTAGTAATTAATATTTGACAAAGAGAACGAGCTTTGTGATAATGAATAATGCAGAGCTCTTTAAGATTGGTGTTTTCAAGGTGAGTTCTTTGCGCTTAGCAACTCCTCCCAAAAAAATCGATTTAACGTCTTCTTGTGCATTGCTTTCGTGAATATTTCTTTTATTAATCAAGCATAAAATTTATATTTCGTAAAAGTTCTGATAAGGAATTTATAGAAATGAATCTACACCGAGTGTTGTTGTTTTTTTAAACTCGGTATCGGTTATTAGCAGGATCGAGCTAACACAAAAATCTAAGAATTGGTTTAAGAATAAAAAGAAAGATTCTTCTTAGATGATTTCATTCCACAATTACTTTTGACACCAAAGGTGGACGGAAGTCATATTTTCATTTCTGTGTATGTGTTTGTTAGCAACATTTCTCAAAAAAAACTGAATGGGTTAAAACGAACGTTAGTACACATTTGAAAATGGCTCAGCTTAGAAGTGATTAGTTTCTGGAAGGTGATGGTCACAGCTAGACCGAGAAATTCTAAAAAAATCCCTTTTTGTTGAATTGGGGACAGATTTTTCACATTGTTCTGTAATTCAGTAAAAAAATATATAATTTTTATGTGCCTAAAAGGGCCACTGGCTAATAACCTGAAGTTCGAAGTTTTGATCTGACCTGTATCTATCATCCTGAAGTCCTCTCTGTCTTCCTCATAGGTTTAACTGTCGTAATAGCTGGCATCGATAAAATAATATTATTAATTAAATCTGCTGTCAGTAATGAATAACTAATAATCTTAAGACTAAACTTTATCCCATGTTGTTAGAAGGCCTGGCATGGCCAAGCGCGTAAGGCGTGCGAGTCGTAATCCGCGGGTTCGCGCCCGCGTCGCGCTAAATATGCTCGCCCTCTCAGCCGTGGGGGTGTATAATGTGACAGTCAATCCCACTATTCGTTGGTAAAAGAGTAGCCCAAGAGTTGGCGGTGGGTGGTGATGACTAGCTGCCTTCCCTCTAGTCTTACACTGCTAAATTAGGGACGGCTAGCACAGATAGCCCTCGAGTAGCTTTGTGCGAAATTCCAAAACAAACAAACAAATGTTGTTAGAAAATTCATTTAAGATTATTTAATAAACGATAATAAACCATGGATCACTTCTTTGCTTGGTTATTGAAAAAAGCTTTGTCGAACAGTACTGTAGTCTAGTTTATCACAATAATTTAAGTATTAGGACTGAACTCAGAAGCAGCGGGGCCCAGCATGGCAAGGTGGTTAGGACGCTTAACTTGCAATGTGAGTATTGCAAGTTCGAATTCAACCCACAAACATTCTCGCTCTTAAAACGTAGGGTAATTATAATGTGACGGTTAATCTCACTATTCGTCAGTAAAATAGTGGCCCAAGTGTTGATGGTGGGTGGTGATGACTAACTAACTGTATTTCCTCTAGTCTTCTAAATTAGGGACGGCTAGCGCAAATAGCAGTCGCGTAGCTTAGCGCGAAATGTAAAAGAAACAAAGTACCAACCTAAATAAAGATCACCCATTTTTAAAGATATTTTCCTAAGTAAAGTGTTTGTAGGTCCTAAAAAGTACTTTTTGTTATCTTCACAGTATAAAAATTTCAAAGGAAACGAAAGATATTAGAACTAAAAACTAACATTGTCACACATAGATGTTTCTCCTCTAGGTGCATAAAGTTTACTACACATTTGGTTTGATTTGTTTTGAATTTCACACAAAGCTACTCGAAAGCTATCTGCGCTATCGGTCTCCCATTTAGTATTGTAAGACTAGAATAAAGGCAGCTAGTCATCACCATCACCGCCATCTCTTGGACTACTTTTTTACCAACGAATAGTAGGATTGGCCGTCACAATTATAACATTCCAACGGCTTAGAGAGGGAGCATATGTGGTGCGACGGGGACTCGAAACTGCGACCTTCGGATTACGAGTCAAATGCCTTAACTATCTAGCCATGCCGAGCCTTTTAGTATACATAGAATCGTCCGTTCTTAAGAGCTGCGAAAAAAGATGTGTCCCCTTATGCCTCAGCGATAACTGTGAAAGCTTACATCGCTAAAAACCAGAGTTCGATAGCCGTAGTAAACACAGCGCAGGTAATCCATTGTGTACCTTATGCTCAGCTACAAATGAACAAGGAAGAGATGTGATTTTGAGAAATAACTTGTTTGTTTGTTTAATTTCGCACAAAGCTACTCGAGGACTATCTGCGCTAGCCGTCCCTAATTCAGTAGTGTAAGACTAGAGGGAAGGCAGCTACTCATCACCACTCACCGCCAACTCTTGGACTAATTCTTTTACTAACGAATAGTGGGATTAACCGTCACATTATAACGCTCCCACGGCTGAAAGGGCGAGCATGTTTGGCGGGACGGGGATGCGAATCCGCGACCCTCAGATTACGAGTCGCACGCCTTAACACATTTTGACATGCCAGGCCTCTTTTTTATTATTATCAGCTCTAGTAAATTTCACTACAGAAACAAACCTATCGTAGTAAAAATTGTATATTTTTATATATAATGCGAGAAGCTAGTGAAAAAACAATCAAAATATGTAATAAAATTATTACTGTAAACAATAATTTATGCTATGAACAACATAAAATCTCCAATTCAGCCTCTTAAAGTTTTATTACAATTGTTGATGAAACAAATCAGTCACACTTTAAGATTTTTTTCTTTTGCAGCTTACGTTTTCAAATACGTTTACCACATTTATGACAGCTTACTGAACGTATAAATGATCTGCGTAACCTTCATTACACTTTTATTACTTAGTTTTACTTTATCTTTCGCTAAAAATATTTTGTCGTTGTTTGTACGAGTTCATAATTTTACATCGCTGTGTTTGTAAGTAAGAAATGGAGCATTATTCCCAAACATAGAACAAAATTACGAAATTTTTGTGTGCATGTTCTGTTTGAAAAATCATTGATTAATTTAAATTTTTTCTCAAGAAATTTTCTTGGCGTCGCTATAGTGTCCGCTAGAAATCTAATCTTTTTTTTTTTATTTATTTTTGTTAGGCTAATGTACGAGCTCGAAAACTAACACCTGCCATGAAAAGTTAGCGAGAACCAGTGCAAATGGGTTTCTTTGTATCTTTCACTCACTGATGGACTTTTTGTAGTACCAAATGTTTGATTCTCACATACTGAGTTGCAATATATTGCGTATGAAGACTTTCTTATGAAAGTGCATCCCCATGTCTCAGATAACTTGCGAAAATATCATACATTAAAGATAGTGGGTTTACATTTACTTTAACCTTACATTACCTTGTAGTTACCGTGAAAGTGATACGTTCCTGAACAATTTTTTCTTTTGTTGTTGTTGTCGTTAACATGTCACAAACTATTTTCCTGAAAAAACTGACTATTTACATTAATTATGGCATAGACGAATGCACAAACAAGCAAACTGTACGTTACATTATCAACGAATTGTGTTTATTTTCAGCAAGCATCAAAGAAACGAACAGAGAGAGGCGCACATGTAATAATTTTAAAACTTCTTACCATTTGTGAGCACTTTATGTCGGCACAAAAGTACTTTAATAAAACTATTCATGTACAAAAGAACTGCAGCATACATTTACAGCACAAAAGAAACATTGAGCACTTTGATACGTCATTTAAAAAGTTATACAGATACTTTTGTTACGATATTAACGACAAACATTTTTTCTTAATACTTTACTGAAAAAATAACACAGAACGCTCATGCTTGGCACAAAAGACGTTAGCAAAAATTTACAATTACATTAAATCATTCTTAGAGATATCACCAGTATACTTATAGAATGTCAGATATGATGAAATACCGAGTACAAACAGCGATATTTCAACATATTTGAATAATTTTACGAGCGTCTGAACGCTCCTTGCAATAGGGAACAAGGTATTAAATTAATGGATCCATTACGTCTGAGCAACCCAAGCTGACAGAACAAATGAACTCATCAGCTCGAGTCTTAAGTAAAGAAAACGCCAACTTAGTTCGGGCGCGAAAGTTTCATTAAATTCAGACCTCTTTTTTTTTATTATTCAAAGTGATTTCTTAGCTGACAGGAAAGGCTTAAGAAAATTATTTTTCAGCGTATTTGCCTCAACGACAAAAATAAGAATTAAGAATTTAGATCATAATTCAAATAATGCCAAAATGGTCCTGTACGTCTTAACGTATTCTAACAGAACAGCATTGTTAATGTTACATTGACAGCATTTAACAGTTCATTTTAGAAAACGAAATGAGCGGAATGCCATGTTAATGAAACTAATGCACGATTCTTGATAGCAATATGAAAGCTAGTTTACAAAAACTTATACATTTTGATATATTGTAACTGTACTAAGCCTGAGGAAGAACTAATCAATTTACACACATATATATATATTACCCAAAAATAATTATTATAACTGTAAAGCCTACTTAAGGAAGTGTTCGTAGATTTTAATATGCCTTTACTGCGTAAAATAGTCTCAGTTTTTACTTTAACAAAAATGCACTCTATATAATGAGCTATAATGATATCAGTGCTAACAAAATCAGCTTATATTCAGAATTTTATTTCAAAGTTGTAATATGTACGGGAAAAAGAAATTAATGGCTTAGATGACTTCATGACAGCAAAGTGACATCTAGGATTAGAAATAAAAATTAGTAAAACAAGAAGAGAGTTATACTAAAATCGCTTGGTGTTTATAGTGTTTCCCTAATGTGTTAATTTCTTTAAAAGCAAAACTACACCGTGTTATCTGCTGTAGTTAGTGTGCTCAAATTGCAAACTCATGGTCTCGAGTTCGAATCCCGTCACACTGAATTTGCTCGCCCTATTAGCTGTGACGGCGTTATAAGGCTACGACCACTATTCTTTGGTAAAAAGTAACATAAGGGTTGACGTTAAGTTGTGTTGACTATATACATTCGCTCGAGTCTATCATTGTTAAATCAGAAACGGTTCGCGTAGATAGTTCTCTTGTACCGAAACCTATATTTCAGCGTTGTAAGTCCGTGACCTTTCCGCTTTTCCACCGGGTTTTAAATTATATCTCCCTTAGCATATTTTGTTTATAAATAATTTTACTAGAAGCTCATAAACTTCATAAAATTATGCCTTACATAGTAGATAATCTTCCCCGCTCAATTCCTCAAACTTTTATCACTAAATGCATTATAATAAATCGTAAAAGATATGTAAAAATATTTGTTGAAAGTTTGAATTTCGCACAAAGCTACTCGAGGGCTATCTGTGCTAGCCGTCCCTAATTTAGCAGTGTAAGAATGGAGAGAAGGCAGCTAGTCATCACCACCCACCGCCAGTACTCTTTTACTAACGAATAGTGGGACTTACCGTCACGTTATAACGTCCCCACGGCTAAAAGGGCGAGCATGTTTGGCGCGACGGGGATGCGAACCCGCGACCTTTAGATTACGAGTCGCACGCCTTAACACGCTTGGCCATGCCGGGGCTTTTGTTGAAAGACTACGGTTAAAGATAATACGTCTCATTTATTACGTTTGTTTTAGAGGAAAGCTACTCTGAGCTCTCTGTTGCGTCTACTTCGAGAAATTGAATAGTAACAAATAGCGTTGTAATCCCTTTAACGTATTGCGCTTCCGACGATAAACTACAAAGAGACTACATGTATCACCCGTAATTAATATTGAAGCGATAAACTAATCATTATCAACACTAGAGATACTCGTCAAGCAGACAAGTGAAATTTAGTTTTCGTTCTTATGGTGCGCACATTGCACAAACTTGTGGAGCGTAAACAGTTTTTGTTAACAGTTTACAGAATTAAATGAGAATATGTTTTATCTGTACTTCATATCATATATTATGTTAAGATTCTGATTGAACATTTCTGATTTCTAAAAATAACAAATTTTATTATGAATTATTTTCTCTAGTAATAAAAAATATATCATTGAAACATAAAAATAAGAAGCATCTATTGTACCGTACAAAATTGCCTCAAATAATGTAGAACATAAGATAAAAAATAGTATTTTTTTATCAATATCTAGTTAATCTGTTTTGTGATATATGTTTTTGATAAACGTGTATTTTTTTTCTTAATGTAACTCAACAGCACGAAAAATGTTAATTTAAAATTGGATTCAGTTAGAAACTTTTAAAAAAGTACTAATAAGAATGTGACACATATACGACCTCTGGTAACAGAATTATAGAACTGCTATAATTTTAGTTTCAAAAACACATTGTGAAGAATTGACGAAAAAGATGTTTTCTATAAAGAGAATTTTTGTTCTCTGCTAATCGGGTAACAAAACCAGAGACTTTTCATCAAAATTATGTTAATACAGTGCGTGGGAAATAAACGTCTAAAAAATTAGTTGTTTCGCTAAATGGCAATGTGCACGATAACTAGGTGTTGTATTATACTAGTAAACTTGAAAATTAAAAACTGTGCGTCTAAACAATTGGGGATCCAGTGATAGTAGAGGTAATATAGATGATAGTTCGGATCTAGAAATATACAAACATGACCTTGATTCATTTTCGACACGTGTCAAGGGCGTTAACCCGTCAACAACACAGAACGTAAACAAACACGACTTCAAACAATTTTGACAGCAACTATCAGGTCATCCCTAAAGTAATATCCGATTTTAGGTTCAGAAAAAAAGAGAAAGAATTTCAAACACTTTTAATGTTATTTAATCAATAATGTATGTTCCATTATTATTAATTAATTACTTCTTGCCAGGCCCGGCATGGCCAAGTGCGTAAGGCGCGCGACTCGTAATCCGAGGGTCGCGGGTTCGCGCCCGCGTCGCGCCAAACATGCTCGCCCTCTCAGCCGTGGGGGCGTTATAATGTTACGGTCAATCCCACTATTCGTTGGTAAAAGAGTAGCCCAAGAGTTGGCGGTGGGTGGTGATGACTAGCTGCCTTCCCTCTAGTCTTACACTGCTAAATTAGGGACGGCTAGCGCAGATAGCCCTCGAGTAGCTTTGTGCGAAATTCCAAACAAACGAAACATCTTGCCAACGATTCACAAACTTCTGAATGTCACTTATAAAATTCTTGGGGTTTGGAGAAAAAGAATGTAGATAGAGTAGCTTTGACATCTTCATGTGTTTCAAGCTCTTTTACATCAAGATAGTTCTGTAAACTTCGGAATATATGATAATCGGAATAAAGAGGATGTGGAAATTTTTCCCAAAATAGGTCTTCAATCTTTTCAGATGTGATCCTTCCTGTATGGGGCCGTGCATTATCCTGGTGTAACATAACATCTTTATGATTGATCAAAGCAGGCTCCTTTTCTTTCAGTGTGACATTCAAGTGCTCTAACCGTTGACAATAAGAGTATGGTGTAATAATTACGTTGACTGGCTGCAATTCAAAGTGGATCACACCAACAATATCCCACCAAACACTTAACAAGGCTTTTCTAGGGTGGACGTCCATTTTGGGCTGTGGTTTAGCCAGTTTATCTGCATTGGGCCATTGTCTGCGGCGATTAACATTTTTATAAAATATCCATTTTTTTATTTTCAGTCACTAACCTATCAAAAAAAGATAAGTTACGTTTACAAGAGTGCAGAGTAGTGCAAATGTCCACTCTTGCTCTGAGGGTAACTTGTGTCTAATTATGGGGCCCAATTTCTCAGGTTTCGACACCTTTCCAATTTCTGCAGATGACAGTGAATTGTTGAATGAGTTAAATTAAGCTTCTGTTCTTAAACAGTTACAACACAATTTTCACCAAGTGCAGCCAGCAGCAGGTCGTCATTAAACTCAACAGGACGACCTGAACGTGGCGCATCACTTAAATTGTTTTCACCTGACCTGAGCTTCTGAAACCACCTTTGACATTTTCTATCCTTGAGAGACTCTGCACCATGAACACCTTGAATGTTTCGTGTAGTTTTTTCTGCATTTTTGTCTTTTTTTTAAACTCATAAAGCATTATATACCTAATGTGCTTCTCAGACGCATCCATCTTCATAAGGGTTTATTTGATTAATGATCTGAAAAAGTAGAGTTGGGTCAATTTATTTTATTTGTTTGAACACTTTTATACACGTATTTCTAAAAGGACAGAAACGATGATACAGTTTGTGTATTAAGTTTTCGGACATTACTTATGGGGTAATCTGATATAATATGAAATCACTGACTTTAAATTAGATGTTCGTCTAGAACCAGAAGTACACAAAGATGACCTTCGACCCCTTGCGTAGGGTATTTATGCAGTATGTGCATTTTTTAAAACCAGGAGCATATTACTAAAATAATATAATAGGATACATCATCTAATCCAGGTGGCGTAATAATGTATAAGACTAATAACCATATTTTCTTTCAGCATGATAAATAAAATATTTTCATGAAATTTGTTTTGATTTATCTAGAAACAAGATTATCTTCTACTTAAGTTAAATTCCTCTAACAATATCTTCAATTTAAAACATTTCTGTGCAATAAGGATTTCGATATTTTTATACATAATAAAACACATCTTTTTTATGAGATTGTTTTTTGTTTTATCTGCAAACGACATTATTTCTAAATATAACATTTTAGGTATACCAAACACCATAGTTCTTTAATATTCAGAATGATGTATATTAGGCTTTTCATATCATAATAGAATTGTTTGTAGATGTTTCAATGACCAACGACAAAGTTAAGTACTCCAGGGCATGATTGAAAGACGAGACTGAAAGAATATTTGATAAACGTTAGCTGTTCAGAACGTGATATAAAAGTTTTATCAATTTCGGCTCGGCATGGCCAGGTGATTAAGGCGCTCGACTCTTAATCTGAGGGGCACGGGTTCGAATTCCCATCACACCAAATGTGTCGCCCTTTCAGCCGTGGAGGCGTTATAATGTGACGATCAGTCCCACTATACGTTGGTAAAAGAGTGGTCCAAGAGTTGACGGTGGGTGGTGAGGAATAACTGCCTTCCTTCTAGTCTTACACTGCTAAATTAGGGACGGCTAGCACAAATAGCCCTCGTGTAACTTTGCGCGAAATTCCGAAAAACAAACATAACCAATGTGCCTGTACTAAATCTACTATCTCACGCCTTGCATATATGTTTGTTCTCAGTTGAATCACACATTATGCTTTCATGCTGATTCGACTTCCACATGACTGAAACAAATATTATTGATTTAAATAGCAGATTATCAGTTTCTCCCAAAACATCAAGACATGAATCTTTAGAACAGTTAATACCCTAGATGGTACTCATAAATACCCTTTAAACAATAATTTTAAGATATTTATTTATTATGGATATATTAAAAAGAGAAATTGTTTTAATGTCTGCATAATAAACATCGACTTGTAAATTTCTAACGAGAAATGTTTCTGAATTATTTGTGCGTGTAATAGAAAACTATTAAGGCATAGTATTATCAGATGTAAAGAATTTTTTTCTGATGATAAGTGTGCAAGAACCGCAGATTAATTCGAAGTTCGGTAGAAAATGTTTCACTAATCAAAATCTGAAATATTTCGAATATAATTGAAACAAAGAAAGATATCGGACACAATATATCACACATGAAAACAATTTTTATTCAAAGTTTCACAAAAAGATTGTCCTAAGGCAAGTGGATTATGGCGCTTTACTGGAGAAATTTATGAGAATATATCTCTCAGGTTAGTTTTCTTAAAACAAATTGTTTTAAGATCTTCTTCTAGATTGAGTAAACACAGTGTTACATAAAGAAAACGTTCTACCCTGGAAACATGAACCGCCCACGTAACTGATACTCGCAGTTTATACAAAATAAGGCATGTTGCATCCCTCAGAAGTCACTCAATTTGCAAGTGGATAATACCATAGTGGTTTCCTATACAATACGTCTATACACAAGGATATTTACCTTCAGCCAACCATAATTTTGAAATACTAATTAGAAGGAAGACTGCCAGTTACCAGCACCCTACCACCCCCACAACGTTATGGACTTGGTTTACCAGTTCCGAAATATAAAATTCTACCACTAGGCGTCCATTATTGTCTAACCTTTATAAAAAGCAGCATGTGTCACTGGTTATTCTGCATCACTGTCTCTCATTTTTTTTCTTAAGTTGCGACATTACAATATTGCGTGCACTTAATGCGAGTCTTGAACAATTAACTTGGCATTCAGATAACTTAAATTTATATTCTGGCTTTTTGATTTTCTTAATGACAGAAACATTGAGAAAGAAACTTGATAATCCTCACCACAATAATATTAAGTGGCAAGGAAATATATATTGTTAATACTTACCTTCAGGGATTTATATTACAAATCCTTACAAAATAAATATAATTTTGCACTACTTGCTAATGAATTTAATTCAACCTATAAAGCACCTTTCAAGCATGTGCGATAAACATAGCTAGGAATTATAACAATTTCTAATTTTGAATTACTGACCAGAGGAAGGATAGACAACGGCTCTCAGAATCGAATAATAGGATCGTATTTTCGCCTTATAATGTAACCACAGCTGAAACTGCGAAACGTTTTTAGTAGTGTCAAGCATCCAGCTTCGAATTCTTCGATTCAAACCTTAATGCGCCGATCTCTAAGCCTAATCTGATCAACTGTTAAGGAGAAACCATTTAAGACTTTTGTTTGCATACTAAATACATAACACTGAAGAATTCAGAAAACTGAAATAAAAACATTCATTGCTCATATTCTATCACTTTGGTTCCAACTGCACATTCGAGGTTTATTATTTTATTTTTATTTAAATCAATATTCGTTTAGCCTGTAAAAAGAATATATATATGCACGTGTGATCAATCAACCTACCGTATTGTCTAGATGCGCTTCCATTTTATCAAATATCATATGGCCCGGCATGACCAGGTGGTTAAGACACTCGACTCGTAATCTGAGGGTCGTGGGTTTGAATCCCTGTTACAAGTTAAGAAAATGACTTGTAGAGAACCTGGGAAGGTCTAAACGTTGTTCTCTACTTATCAATAAAAGTATTAATACCCATACCAGTCATTCTGAGATAGATTTTTATTTCAAGTGGATTTCTCATCACCAAGAGAACAATCAAATATCACTTGAAGCCAGCGTATGATTAAATAATATAGAAATTACAAAAAAATGACACTAACAAATGTAATTTTACATTGTTTTTATGTATTGTGATATTTTGTGATAGTAATATTGAATTTTCCAAATTTCTAAAACAGTTTAAAATATTTAATAAAATCTTGGTAAAGTGATGTGAAGTTTTATACCATCTTAAAACATAGAAACCGATATTATTGGCTATATCAGTGACTCTAATTATAAATCAATATCTATTTTACATAAACAGATGGTAAAACCAAATAGTGTTTAGTAACGATTTTCCTTTGTGCCACGTGAATCCAATATGAATGTGTCTCGCGAAGGACTTTAACATGGAGAAGACTATATATTCTAAAAGCACAAATTAATGCATATGACAGTAGTAAATTATGGTTATTTGTATTGTCAGATCAGAGTACATTAGTCAAGCATTCTCTCAAGTTTAATTTGGAACTGACATTTTCTGTGAATGATAAGAGAAGTTTCTGAATTATTAGAATAGAGTGAGTTAACTTCAAGTCATGAATGTGATCTATCAGAGATCTTGTCGTATTAATTGATTATTGAATTCATAGTTGTACGTGCCTCCAGTGGCACAGCTGTATATATACCGTCTTATAACTCTGGAAACTTGGTTTCGATACTTGTAATAAGCAGAGCACAGATAGACCATTGTGTAGCTCTCTGCCTAACTTCAAACAAACAATATTTTAGATAAAAGTCGCATTTGAGCATGAATATTGGGGTAGGAAATAAGTCCAAGTTATATATTCACAAATATATATATCGTTTGTATGCGATAGACACATTAGGTTTCTAGAAGGCAAATTAGAAGTTTCGACGAATGGCTAAGATAACGTTGATAGTTTTGTTAGATCAAAGGTAAGAGGTAAAATTATAACAGTTATCCTGTAATAAAATATTGATTACTAGAGGACGTTAACTGTCAAGTTAATAGTCTGACTAACTGTTGATATCTGTATGTGAAAAATTGCATTACTGTTGTGAAATGCTGATTACAAGAGAGTATTAATAAACACGTTAATAGTTTACCTTAAACGTTAATATCTGCTTGTTACAAACTGTGAAAGCTGGTTAATTTCTGAAGTTCTTTAGCGTAAATTCACAATAACAGTAATCACTATTAAGTAAAAAATTAGTATACAGTATATAGGGTTCGGTTAGGCACAGTAATTTTCACATTGAGAAACCATAAGTGCTTAAAAACGGTAAATAAACATTAAAACAGTCTTACAAGGAAAACGACCTGATTGTACGTGATACAACGCTACTGTATCCACAGTTTTAGTTTCGAGATATGTGTCTATTCTAAGCTTCCCTGACTTATAATGGGAGGGTATCTGAGGGCATCGATTATTCAATCTTCACATTTTCGACTTATGAATATTTTAAGCAGTTACATTGCTTGAAGTCCTTCAATTCATTAAATGTGTTCATACAGTGAATCATAAGTTTTTAAAATTAATAGAAATTATAAGGCAGACTGTCTGTCTTAGCCACATTTACTGCTGTTTCTTGAGCGTTCGTAAACATAATCCCTACAGATTTCTTTACACAAAAACCTGCAACTAGAAACTTAATGAAGTCACAACAGTAATCAGACACGCTAAGCCTCACTCAGTAGTTCCATGTTGCTCTCCTCAACATAGTTTATCGTACAGCGATTGCTGGATGACAGCGGTGTAAATTATACTATACGATTTAAAACTTCTGAATCTAAAAAATAAAGATAGTTTGACACAAAAAACGAAAATAATAGTGGTTTTAGATTTTTTCCCAATGTTAATCAAATTTCTGTACATCCTAAAAGAATTTGGAAAAAAAATTACCATTTTGAGCAGTGATGTAAGCATGGCAGAGCTGCATGATGTAAAATTTACGATGTGTTCATTATAGCATATAAAGTTTTACAACAAGTTATACTGAATAACTACAATATATGTATACAAATATACGCTATAAAACTAATGACAAAAGCGCTTGTATAAATTTGACCGATACACCATAAATGCATATCCCCTGTCTGATATAATAAATCATACTCATAGAAATACACTATTTTCCATATGTACGCACTGTATTGAGATTTTAATGTAGCAAACTATACAAACTATAATGTCTGCCTTGGAAGGAATGCCGAAATGACCCATAATTT
Source organism: Tachypleus tridentatus (assembly GCF_004210375.1). Taxonomy (NCBI): domain Eukaryota; kingdom Metazoa; phylum Arthropoda; class Merostomata; order Xiphosura; family Limulidae; genus Tachypleus; species Tachypleus tridentatus. Next base: position 239,611,792 of record NC_134837.1, on the reverse strand, counting down.
TTTATGTGTAATAAATATAAGATACCAATATATATATATATAAACCACTAGTGAAAATGACAGTTTTTTTAATACAATGCTTATAATGCCATTCATTACCTCTTAATTTTGGTAGTTTGTGTGTTGTTTTTGCAAATAAGAGATTATATTATATTTACACGTTATACAAATAGACTGAACGATGAGCTTGCTAAATTTTATCAAAAGTAATAATGGTTTGCTCCATTAAGCCAAAAGCTATACAATGGGCTATCTGTGCTGTGCACACTGTGATTATCGAAACCTTGGTTTTTAACAGAGTAAGCCCTTAAACCTGCGGCTGATGCATTGAGAGGCTAATACGTTCGTAATTTTTATCACCTGTTATAACTTCATTGAATGTGCTTTTGTTAAAAAGTTATTAAAATATTTAGTGAGATAAAATAATGTGTTTTTCTTATAGCAAAGCCACATCGGGCTATCTGCTCAGCTCACCGAAGAGAATCAAACCCCTGATTTTAGCGTTGTAACTCCGGAAACATACCGCTGTACTAGCGGGGGGTAGATAAAATAATTCAGTAACGATTGTGTTTCTATTTGATATTCAACAAACTGCAAATAACGAAATTTATAGTTGTGCATATTAGTTTAATTTGAAGGCTACATGAGGGTTATCTGCGCTAGCCCTCCATAATTAAACAGTGTGAGACTAGAGGGAAGGCAGGTAGTTATCACCACCCACCGCCAACTCTTAGAGCTACTCTTTTACTAACGAATAGTGGGATTGATCGTAACGTTATAACGCCCCCACGGCTGAAAGAGCGAGCATGTTTGGTGTGACGGGAATTCAAACTCGTGACCCTAAGATCAGGAGTCGAGTGTCTTAACGACCTGGCCAGTCTTGTGCATCTTAACGTCCATGTACATATTGTCAGATATAAAAGATTATTTAGTGTAGGTAGTATTATTGATTGATTGATTTTCTGTTTGTAATTCATTGATGTCGAGACTATCGAACGTTGTGTTTATATACTTTAAAACGGCTGGAATGGTGTGAGAAGGCACTATGTAGAGGAGCAAACAACGTTTCGACTTTCTTTGGTCATCGTCAGGTTCACCTAACCTAACCTATTAGTGTCTTCTCTACCCATACAAGTCGTTTTTAAGTATATAATTTTCTCTACAAGTGGGTTTTCTCGTAATCACGATCGTTATGTTTGCAGTCAATTGGTATCGAGACTATTGAGAGTTTTAGAAAGTATTATGCCATTGATATTTTAGTTTATCTTTCAGTAAAGTTTACAGACAAGTGTTTTATTAATCTATCAAATAAGTTAAACAGTACTTTGTCTCTTATCTTAACAAAATAATAAAACAAATCAATAATATGAGCCAACGGCTGTCTCGGTGCGATCTTCCAGTGTATCATGCGTTGAGGATACGAACAAAAATTAACATAAGATGATCTCATACAAACGTTTCTTCCACTTCGACAAAATTTTCACATAAATGTTACTTAATGTTCTTTATTAAATGATACTAGTATTTTCTACTTTAAAACATGATACGACATATTCTACCATGTATGTTCAAACCCTCGTGATTCTCAAATGTTTGTGAAGAATAAAATGTGTATATTTTACAGGTTTGAGGCAATATTACATATACACATTTTATTATATTTTTATTTTGTTTTATTTTTCATTAACTTATTATCCATATGTTTATGTATTTATCTTCATATTTTCTAATTTGATAAACACGTTTGTTGTAAGCGTTACTGTTGAAATGATAAAACGTAGTATGACTGAAATATATATGTAAAAACGGCTGGTAGGGGTTGAGAGAATTTGAAGAGCGAACAACGTTTCGACCTTCCTCGGTCATCATCAGGTTCACAAAGAAAGAAAGAGGTAATTGACTGATAGCTGACTACAGTTTGAAGACGGTTGCGTAACTGAGTGTAGGAATGTAGAGGGTGTGCTTAGATGTTGGATTATATTTATTAATATAGGAACAAAGGTGTTCCTTTGTATTGGTGTATTTTGGGCTTGAGTTGTTGTATAATTAAGGTTTCTTTAATTTTGCGTTTGTGTATGTTTGTTTCTTCATTTAGTATTTGGGTGTTTTTATGGTTATTTTGTGTTTATTTGATTTGCAGTGTTCGAAAACGTGTGAAGGTGACTTACTATCTCTTCTACATAGACGTACATAATATATTCCGTTTAAGACCGCCAGTTCCTGCTTCTAAGTTAATGGAATAGAAGAAGAAAAAAAACGTATATCACACTTCAAATAATAGTTTCACTAGAGTATATGCTTCACAACTATGAAACATAATCAGCTTAAGTTAAAAGATTATCGCTGTTACTATAGGACCTTTAAAACACTGGTATCTTGGTGAGTTCTTGATAAGTATTACAACCTTAGACATGTTAAAAGGAATTTCAGTGGATAAATGACAATCTAATCAAAAAAACCCTACGTGTGGAAAATAAAACGGGTGCTGTCAAAAATTATTGAATGTGCAATTTATAGGAATGAAATCAAAACTGGCGGTCAAACTGGTCGTGAAATTTATAACATTGATAAGAATTTTACAATAAATATTATTTCATTAATTAGCCAGGCCACGTTGTTTGTTCAGATTGGGGCACAACAGCAGATAAAGCAAAGCACGCGCTCTTGTTTGGCAGCCAACTTTGATTTCATTCCTTTTAGTCGCACATTTAATCATTTTTGGGCTGCACTTTTTGTTCATACTGAAGATGTTATAAATTAGATATGATGAATTTTTCCCAATACATATCAACATATTATACCAAATAAGAAAGCGACTCTTCATAGTAACCAACATTAGCTTTAGGATCGCAACCGTATTATTCAGAACAGACTTATACCTTACAGAACCAATCAGGTTTTCTTTTTAAAGTTTACGGTGGTAAGTATTCCTTTCTAATACAGTGTTAACAATTTTCTCTTTAGTAACGCCACAGAATTTAGATTAACTGTTTCTTGTCGTCACACCTCCCTATGCAATTTATAGAGCCGTGCAAAGCATTGTTATTTATGATAAGTTTTTAAGCTAATATCACATGACGCTGAACGCTCTTTAATTAGTATAATTTCGTAAAATGTAATAACTTTTGTGCTGGAAAGTTGGTAATGAACAATCAATAATATTCGTCCACTCATATGATTCTTTTGAAGAGGGCTCGGCATGGCCAAGCGTGCTAAGGCGTTCGACTCGTAACCCGAGGGTTACGGGTTCGAATCCCGATCGCACCAAACATGCCAACCCTTTCAGCCGTGGGAGCGTTATAATGTGACGGTTAATCCCACTATTCGTTGGTGAAAGAGTACCCCAAGAGATGGCGGTGGGTGGTGATGACTAGCTGCCTTCCCTCTAGTCTTACACTGCTAAATTAGGGACGGCTAGCGCAGATAGCCCTCGAGTAGCTTTGCGCGAAATTCAAAAAAACAAACAATTTTTTTGAAGGCTTGAGCTAGAAACTGCTAGTCTAGCTTAACCTAACCAATACTTATGTATCTGTACGTCCTTTCACCTTATAATTTTGCTGCTTAAAATCAGCCATATTTTATCTAAATAAGAAAAAACTAAAATCTGTCCACCTTTACCTGTAACTGTTAAACAGATAGCACAGGTGATTTTTTAGCGTAGGCATGTTCAAAAATTGACGTCATATTTGAGCGATTTCTGTTGAATTACATTGAACATGTGGCTTTTATTTGCATCACATGAGACTAGGTTGTAAATATGTGTCAATGTGTTTGAAGTTAAACACATAGTGTTGTGAGTCCGCAGATAAATTGCTGTACTACTGGAAGGAACAACCAATGTATCAAATGTAAAAACAATGCATTAAAGTTGTAACGGATTTAATATTACATATTTATTTTACTATCTACACTTGTTTCGGTTTAATATATATTTAGAAATGCATGTAACGTATATTGTTAAATGTGCATTGCGAAAGTCCTTCCGGTTCTCTAAATTTGTAGAAGAACCTCGAGCGTAAGTGTACTATGTATGCACTTAAAATAAAAGTGATTGAGAGTATTATTACCAGCTGAATTTTCGAGAATCTCGAATACTATGATGGGGCAAGATGGATGGGGCGCTCGGCTCATAATCTGAGGTTCATGAGTTCGAATTTCCATCACACCAAACATGTTCGCCTTTTTAACCACGAAGGCATTACATGTGACGTTCAATCCCATTATATTCGCTGGTAAAAGAGTAGCCCAAAAGTTGTTGGTGGGTGGTGATGACTAGATACTTTCCCTCTAGTCTTATACTGCTAAATTAGGGACGATTAGCAAAATAGCCCTAGTGTTGCTTTGCGTGAAATTCAAAAACAAACAAACAAATAAAATTCCACTAATGTTTATAAATTGTAGCTATCGCAACTTGCGGGTAAAATGCTTAATATTATTGGTTAACCACAGTTAGCATACTATAAATCTCGGAAGCTATGATTGGGATAATCGGAAAACTACAGATATTTGACCAGGAAAGTTTGTAAATTTGGAGCATTACAAGCCGATTAACTTTAGAGAATCAGATTCGGACGTTAGTAGGGAAGGCAGCTAGTCATCACCACCCATCGCCAACTCTTGGGCTACTCTTTTACCAACGAATAGTGGGATTGACCGTCTCATTATAACGCCCCCACGGCTGGGAGGGCGAGCATGTTTGGCGCGACTTGGGCGCGAACCCGCGACCCTCAGATTACGAAGTGCACGCCTTAACGCGCTAGGCCATGCCAGGCCCTCCATATTTTCGGTGAAAATAAAAAAACAAAACAGATTGTCTAGAAATTCGATATGTGATGTAAAAGACTTGTGAAATGTCATTAAACTATCACTTCTGTTAATAATAGTAGTTTATGTTGCAGGGCTTTTTTTTTTGCTGCACGATACAGTAGCATGTGTCTTGATGAAGTTTGCCCATTTCTGAAAAAAATAATATATAAGAATCTATTTTGAAATAATGAAAGATATTGGCTACACGAAAGTAAATAAGAAGTTCAAAAATCCCTTTAAAATTCTCCAGAAATGTTAAGCCTCGCTAGTTATAGAAACAGTATAAACAAAAATGCACTAATTTGGATTTGTCGATTTGTTTGTTTTGGAATTTCGCACAAAGCTACTTGAGAGCTATCTGTGCTAGCCGTACCTAATTTAGCAGTGTAAGACTAGAGGGAAGGCAGCTAGTCATCACCACCCACCGCCAACTCTGGGGCTATTCTTTTACCAACGAATAGTGGGATTGATCGTAACTTTATAACGTCCCCACGGCTGAAAGGGCGAGCATGTTTGGCGCGACGGGGATGCGAACCCGCGACCCTCAGATTACGAGTCGCACGCCTTAACACGCTTGGCCATGCCGGGCCAGGATTTGTCGAAATAGTTTAATAATGTATGCTGTCCTTTTATGAAATAACAATACATACGGTGATGGAAAAATTTATTGGATCACCCAGTTTTCTTCAGACGCTTCTTTGAAATAATCATTTGTATGTGGGTGTAAATGTGTTTCATGGATGATGCAGTACGATATAATTATTAGATCAATAGCTTTATTGGCTGTTTGGGTATTATATCAGCTGTTTTGGGTATAACTATTGATTTTTACTGAGAGTTAGTTCAGAAGCCTATCTGTTGTAAAGTGCAAGTAATATTACCATGGCAAAAGGTTAAAAGTTAACTCCACGGTAAAATAAGTAATTGTTTCTTTGACCGAAGACATATTTAGATTAGGAAGTTTTCTAGAAGAATTAAATCTAACTAGTCTACTTTGAGCCGATGGACGCGGCGCTATACAAAGGCTAGCTATGTAAAGCGATGGAAGGAAAGTGGTAGGAAGAAAACTTTCACGATTGCTGGCGATCGTGTTATGAAAAATATGATGTTACAGAGTCGTTGGCTATCGTCCATAAATCTCAAAACAACATGGTAGGAAACCTCACGTGTCACTTTTACCGCCCGTGTTCAACCGGTTCATCCTAACGAACAACACGAAAAAGATGAGGTTTAACCGAACCAAAGATCTTCTTGACTGGATTGAAGCAAAGTGATATTCTCATATGAATGAAAGTTCTTCCTGCACAAGTCTGATGGGAAGCACTTTGTAAGACGTCTGTTGGAAGAAAAATTTCATCCAGCATGTTTAAAATGCAACTGTGAAACATCCACAGAGTCAGGGTTCATCTTTTACCACGTTCTGGGACGCCTGTATTTTGTGAAAAACACTGTCATTGAAACAAGTTCATTGAGGACATCGAATCAACAAAAGCCTCAATTTGAAATACAAAATAATTCATGAAATGTAAAACCCTATTTTATGAATCAATTATTTAATGTACTTTCTGCTATTTATTAGAAACTTTCAGCATTCTTTAACTAATGATATTTAAATTAACTATATAATAAGAAAGACTAGTTTTTACCTCTTTTTATTGAATTTTACAATACTTTACAAATATATGTAATACTTGATAGCGTAACTATTTATACGAGTGCTTTTCAATACTTGTTTATTTTAAAGTTTAGATGCTCCCTAGAGGCACAATGGTATGTTTGCTGACTTATAATGGTAGAAACCGGGTTTCGGTACCCGTGGAGGGCAGAACACAGATAGCCATTTGTGTAGCCTTGAACATAATATCAAAGCAGACAAATCAGTTTAGATTTTTGTATAAGGGCATAATAAATACAAACTTTACATTCAAAATGTTAATGTTTAAAAATTCAGTTGCTCAAGATGCATAAGTTTACGAGGAAAGCCTGACAAAACCACAGGAAATAATCACGATGCATTGATTCATTTATTGTTTAAATAATACATTTTCTGTGATATTATCATGTTATACTTTCTGAACAATAAATAAATACTTGATTGTTAATTAAGTTACAAACTTCACCAATGTTGAACTAGATAGATGTTTGAGTTGGGTTGGTATTTGTTATTTATAAAATTGTAAGAATTAACAAATAATGAAACTGCTTGACAATTTATTTTATATTCAATTATTTCTAGTTTTAAAACTAACTACACACAAAGTAACAATATTCTCTTTTTGCATTATTAAATTATTCACTTTACACAGAACTAAGGATAAAGGACTATGTAAACGCCTTTTCTAATGAAAATTGTAACTATAACAACGTCAAGCAAAATATCTAATAGTTTTATCTTATGTTAGAAAAATATCTTTTACACTAACTAGTATTTTCTAGAAAATTAAATATATCATGTATGCAATTTAAAATAAAGGTTTGTAGTTTTCATTATTTACTTTTCCGTTTTAACTCCGATGTACATCAAATCTGTTACAAGTAAACACGTAATAAATAGTCGATCTGAATGACAAAACGGCGAAACATTTTTCTGAATTCGTAGCAAAGTGACCAGTATGCTAGTTTCATAACTGACCTGTTTTTCCGTACATGCAACTTAATCATTTACACTATTCATGTAATTCAATTTCTTTTTTCCATACAACGTATATTAAAGGTTAAAATAAAAAAGTGACAGGTAACGTATTCCACAGCTTTATAACATATGGATTCATGAAGGACAAGTGACGTGTTCCACAGCTTCATAATATATGGATTCATGAAGAACAGGTGACATATTCCACAGCTTTATAACATATGGATTCATGAAGGACAGGTGACGTATTCCACAGCTTTATAACATATGGATTCATGAAGGACAGATGACGTATTCCACAGCTTTATAACATATGGATTCATGAAGGACAGGTGACGTATTCCACAGCTTTATAACATGGATTCATGAAGGACAGATGACGTATTCCACAGCTTTATAACATATGGATTCATGAAGGAGATAACGACATTTAATTCTAAAGACAAAGATGGTTGATAAAGCATAAAACATTTTATTTACAAATTTCGAAAGTTTCGGAATACACTCACTCATGTTATGAAGATTGTTATTAACAAAAACTATTGCACTACATTCAATAATTCACTTAATTTTCAAGAGAAGTTGTAAACGGAAGGATACAACAAAAACAAAGAATTATAGATATATAGAACAACAGTTGCATTTAAGTGTAAAAACTTAGAACAATTTTAGACCTTTGTGAGTTGTTACTAGTCGGGCGGTCTTTAGCTGTGACTAAACTTTCTTTAATGTAGTTTTCCAAGTCTGAACATCCTGTCATAATAGCATAGAAATCGTTAGGTGAAATATTGTGCCCTGTGGTTTCAGAATGTGAACGTTTGGTTCTGTTAGATACCCCTAAATTTACACAGACTGTAGTTTCTAAGTGGTGTTTTGTTTTGCCAATGTACGTGACTTTACAGTCACTACACGTATATTTATATACAAACCGTGAATGTAGAAGTTTAGATGGTTGATCTTCACATTGAAATAGGTTTTTAATCTTGATACTAGGTCTCTATATTAGTCTGTGCTTAATTTGAGAGTACAAGTTGATTATTAGAGAGGAGAGTTGTTTTTTAACTCCTAGGGATCGTGAACCGATGAGAGATATTGAAGGGAAATTTGGTTTGAAGTTGTTTAAGAAATTAAGTTTAATCTTCGTTAGAAAAATCGTTTGTTTGTTTTTCAATTTCACGCAAAGTTATACGAGGACTATCTGCATTAGCCGTCCCTGATTTAGCATTGTAAGACTAGAGGGAAGACAGCTAGTTATCACCATTCACCGCCAACTCTTGAGCTACTCTTTTACCAACAAATAGTGGGAGTAACCGTCACATTATAACGCCCCCACGATTGTCTTTACTATCTGGCCATGCCAGGCTTTCTTAGTTAGACAATCAGTCGGGGAGCCATTATATAACATAGGTGTGTAAAACGGTAATTTGTTCTTGTAAACACAATAATATAAACAAAGATTAACTTTTCTGTTTAATAATGATATAACCAGCTTACTTTTGAAGAAGTTGGGGATTAAATTATTAAAATTGATATACAGGCCAATAAAAGTTGCTTTATGATAAACAGATGTATAAAAGCGTTTATCTTCTTTGGTTATCCTGACGTTTAAGAATGGTAAAGAATCATTAGCCTCGAGTTCGAATATGAACATGATATTAGGATGTTGGGTATAAAGGTAAGAAAGGGACTTTGAAACGTAACTTATTTGCTAAAACAGCATATAACATATTGATGGCGCTGTAAAATTTCTTTAAACGTGCTTTTGTGTTACTTAGTTACAACGAAGTTTGCCTAAAGTACTTAAAAGCTCATACACGTTTTTACGTTATTAATAAACAAACTGGAATTTTGAGCTATTCACACTAACTAAAAATTTTTATATCCAAAACGTTGATGACTTTTAAGTATTTTAAACAAAAACTCATTTACAACAAATTATAAGATGTCTTGTTTACAAAACAATTATTTGTTGATGAAATTTCAACAAGCTGTAAGAGATAAAGTGCCTTTCTTTGTACATTTACAACCAGAAGCTGTGAAATTTTTTAGACTGAATAAAACTATTAATATTTGTGTTATATATATCACGGCCAGGTGGGATGAGACGTTCGACTCGTAATCTGAGGGTTACGGGTTTGAATCCTGGTCGCACCAAACATGTTCGACCTTTCAATCGTGAGGGCGTTATAAAGTGACGGTCAATCCTACTTTTCGTTGGTAAAAGAGTAGCCCGAGAGTTGGCGATGGGCGGTGATAACTAGCTATCTTCCCTCTAGTCTTACACTGCTATATTAGGGACGGCTTGCACAAATAGCCCTTGAGTAGCTTTGTGCGAAATTCAAAACAAACAAACAGTTAAATCTATGCGTTTCAGGTTTTAAAATAACCTTCTGAACCATTGCAATATTGTAAAATCGAAATACGTTTATGTTTGGCTTAATTACATAATCTCTCCTTTCTCTACATCCTCACAGAACTACTGATAAGACAGGTAAACAGACTTTCCAAATTGCATTTGTAGGTGATAATGGTGAAAGAATATTTAGCGAAAAATAAATCCATCGTAAGTTAAGTAAGAGAACAAACCGTTTTGTTTACACATACACAATTTATCTGTAACTTTTCTAAATATTTAAACTGAAAAAATACATACAAAAAACAACAACAACATGAAACTGTTTAATATAAAACAGTGGACAAACTGAAACAGTCATGTGAGGATCTATAAAAGTTGAACACAATGACCAACCAGCTGGAAAACACAGAAGGTCTAAGGACGTTTATTAACTTCCCTGAGAACAGACATGAAATTGGAAAGGCCATTGTTAAACTGCTCTGAGATAGACATATGAATGAGTCTTTGAAGACAATTTGCTTCTTTGCTTATAATGTTCGTGAAATGCTAAATAAGTGCTATCTGATCATATCCATCTATCATTTTGAAACTATAGGCTAAAGAAAATGTAGGTAGTTAACGGCACCAACCGCCAATATTTGAGGTAACCTAATAGTTACCTAACAGAAAACCCTAAAATGTACAGTCTACAAGCATTAAACACAAGACCATTCTCGGTCCAGAAATTATCATAAAACCACTCGCTTAATTTCTTTTTAAATAACAACTAATTTATTTATGTAATTGATGTATTTCGTCATTGTTATCGATTTAGTGTGAATTATTCACTTAAATCTATATCTCGGTCTGCAAAGTGCATCAGTTAACAATCAACCAGACAAAATTCCCATAAAAAACAGTGACATCAATACTGTTAATTCCTACCCTGTAAGTTAATTGTTGTATAACAAATATAATTTTTATATTCACGTAAACTTACTAAATCTAAACAAAAATATAGAATCAGTTATTTTCATCTTGTAAATATTAAAGCAAATTGAAATAAACTCTCAAACTCACTTAGCTATCAGAATTCGAATAACACAACTGTGACATAACGTGAAATATTGTTATATAAATTTGCTTCATTTAAGAATATTTCTGTCTTAAAATCACCTATATATATATATATGTATTTTGGTTTGGAAATAAACACAAAGCTTCAACATGAGCTATTTGTGCTCCGCTCATTACGGGTATCGAAACACGGTTTCTAGCGATGTGAGCCCGCACACGTACCGTTGTGCCACTTTAAGGTGCAAAATGTTTTAAATTCTTACTCATTTAACCATCGCTGATCAAAAATTGTATTCAAACAATATCCGCGTTCAATATTTACTTTACCACGTTTTGTGTTAAATATCTGAAACGTGAAAGTACTCGATAAAACCAGTTAAAATATTAATATTTACTAACACATTAAACGTGACGCACACTGGACGAGAAGCTTTTCTTAATACACCTTCATTTGAAACATATTTCACTTTAATTTATCTTGCGAATATAGAATATGATGAAAAAAATAATGGTTAACGAAGGATTGTTTTATTTATTTGGAACTAAGCTACACAATGGGCTATCTGTGCTCTGCCCATCATGGGTATCTAAATACGGTATCTAGCGTTATAAGTCCGCAGACATACATCTGTGACACTGGGAGTGACATAGAATTGATATCAGGTTTCCATAAAATATAATAGCTTTTCTTTTTATTCAGTCAGCACAGAGGGCTGATTTGCTCTTCGAAATAATGGCCCACTAGTTCTGGGGTGTAAAAACTTTGTTACTGATGAGAATATACAGTTAAAAGCATAATATGTGCACGCTGGCATTGCCGCAAGAGTCTGTGCTTTTAACACATTCCACATTGCTATTAAAAATTTACTAATATGTGCATATTATATATATTAGTTTAGATCTTTAAGAAAAGGAAGGAACTGAGACAAACAGTTCAATAATCGCACTTGGAAACCATTCACATAAAACACGTCTTTTTGTATTGTTTGTCTTTCCTTAACTTCGAAACTAAACGCAGGTAAACTCAGATCTCAGAAATTAGTAAAAAACAAAACAAGAAAAGAGTAAGAAAGATTACTGACTGTTGTTACACAGTTCAACGAAAAAAACAAATAATACCAAAGACCAAACCAAGCACGAGAAAACAAGTATTATTTTTTCATATGCACGTGCTGTCAAGTTTCGTTGTTATAGCATCAGCTATGACAGTTAATTTTAACTTCAAACATGTTTAGAAAGTAATTTTATTCCACTTGAAAACCTGTCTGTAAAGATCTTCACTTCTTTATATGACTTTTTGGTGTGTGTTTTGTTGTTTTTTTGCCTATTCTACCAAGGGTGAGTCTTAGGACTTACAACGCTAAACTCAGCAGATAGCTTAATGTGGCTTTGCTATAAGAAAACAAACAAACACACAAGCAAACCAAAGATGAGATAGTAAAGTATTTCAGTCAATGAAGAGTTTAAATGGGTTTATCACAACCTTTAGTGATATAGACAAAAACAATTAAAACACATCTATTAATTAAACAACGTTTGTGTCACATTTTCTTAGCTAAAAAATAAAACAGGTCTTTGTTGACTGATTAACCATACCTTGATTACTGTAACAATTGTGTAGTAATGATATTAAGGATTTCATTATTACACAGTTGTTACGGTACTCTGTTATGCCTTTACGACGTGGTCAAGCTTGATATAAAAAGTGGAAAACAGCAATAACAACAATCAGAAAACTTGTTATTCTTCCAGATTTGTCTATAGCGCAAGATCAGTAATTCATTGATAATAATTTTAGTTACCTATTATCATAGAATCATCTTCTTTAGATGCAAATTAGTTTCAGAAAATTTATTCTTCAAACAGAATTTTTTCGTTTGCACTTCAGATTATCATTCTAGTCTAAAAAACTCTGACAAAGGTGTCGACCCAACAATTCCTAAAGTTTGCTAATATAATGGAACTATGTCAAACTAGCATTATTGTCATTTCTTCGTATTTTCTAAGATATGTAAAACATTAGACGCAATAGTATAAAATCTGTTAATATGTTCACAATTGGCTCGGATCTCAGTCAAGGGTTTTTTTAAACACGATTTACACCTTTATGGTATGTAAATAATTTCAGCTAAATCTCAATAAAATGTTTATATGTCATTAATGTTTACGCACTTTTCCATAAGTAAGTATTCATAAAATTGTAAGTGTGTTCTTTATTAATTAAAACTTTAAATTCTATTGTAAGTTGCATATCACAATGAACAATGAACTTCTTAAATTAAAAATAGTATTTTATGCACAGATATTAATCTCAGAAAATTTCATTCACAATTGATATTTAAGGACAAAAATTAATTATTTAAACAACCACGTGATATCTGCTTCATTCAAGAGTACAAATTTGCTTAGTATTTACGAACGTTCAATATTGTTAATTTGTCATGCTATTTTTCCGCACTCTAGGTAACTGAATTTAGTAATACTATTTCATATTTTGTTATTTATTCAGTTTGCTGCTATATTTGTAGAGGATTTTTGGAGTCTTTTATGCATAGACCAAGCGATCCGTTAATAAAAATAAATCGTGCTTTGTACTTTAGAGCCTAGAGTGCGTTATAAGAGTGAAGATTAAATTCATTCATTCATGTTGCGCCACCTATCCTAACATTGAACTTCTAAACTATAGTGAAAGCAGCTAATCAAGAAATCCCTTCGTCAGATCTTGGGATACCTTAATCGAATAGTAGGATTTTGGCTGTTATCGTTATAGTTAACCTATGGACCCAATATAAGAAGCGATATTTCGTGACAATGAAGTAATAACCGTGGATCTTCGGACTAATAGTTTATCAGGTTAACAATCTAACCTGAGAAAGACTGAAAAAATTAACATAATGTTCTTAACCCTGAAATAAATAACTTTTGAAAACATATTTTCTGTTATATGGATGTAAAATTCTTACAAGTAGACACATATATTACAAGTGCTGAAATTTAACCAAAAGAAAGATGTTTAAGTGCTAAAGTGACCAGTTTCGTAAGTGGAAGAAAAAATTGGGATACCTGTATCTGTCAGTTTTTAGAAAAAGCTTGTAATTAAGGTATAGTGGTTTATTTCGTGTAAAAATATAACGTTCAACATATTAAAATGTTAAATAAATGTTTATATTATCACCTCATTGGGAAAAGTACTTCAAATACTTACAAGTTTCTTTTCGATAATTGTATGGCTATACGTTTTGCATATGTAATGTATTTACTGTTATACATTTATTATTTATTTTAATATCCACGTTTGTTTCAGTTTAATGAATATAACGTATGTTATTAATTACGTATTGCGCAAATCCCGCCCGTTCTCTATATTTATAGAATATTCTCGAGCGTAAGAATTAACAATGTACTAGGTGTGTATGTAATACTAACAAATAACGGTATTGTTGCCAAGTGAACTTTTAAGAACGTCTTCTAAAAAAAAGAGTTTATAAATCTGCGCGCCAAGAAACAGTTTTAGAATATTGTTTATCTGACAGCCAGTATATGATAAACGCTTATTTTTTCGGAAAGCTACAGATATTTGACCAGGAATGTTTATAGATTTCCAAAATTCAATTTCAAAGAATTATTTATAATAAGTAACTGTAATAACCTATATTATAAACTGTATTGTTTTTTTATATTAAGATACATTATTGTTAAAAAAAACTTGTATATATCAATCATGTTGGAAAATATCATAAATTTAATACATTTTACCATTTTGTTAATTTCTAAGGCGCTCAATTCGCAATCTGAGAGTAGAGAGTTCGAATCCCCGTCACACCAAACATGATCGCACTTTCAGCCGTAGTGGCATTAGAAAGTTATGGTCAATTCCATTATTCAGTTGGTGATGATTAGCTGTCTTACACTACTAAATTAGAGACGACTAGCACATATATTCCTTGTGTATCTTTGCGCGAAATTATAAAAAAAACGACAATAATATGATATAAAAAATATGAGACGCCTCGGGGACAAATTATAACAAATATTTAAAATGTGTTTGTTCTAAACCAGAAAAAACCATAAATCATTTTTAATTCTTAAATATTTATGTATATATCACGACATTAAGCACAGAGATGTCAGTAATAATGTACGATAAAGTTTCTCTTTTCCAGAGTTAATATTATCAAGGATTAAAGATTAACTTCATGTTGTGATATCTTTAAGAATTGATCGTCTCTACACAGTTGTAATTAATAATTATATGACTATTGTTTTACAATAATAATAAAAATAAAATCAATAGGAAATTTTCCTTAACAAAGGCGAGTGAATGAATGTTTGTAAATATATTTATGTTGATAATTTAATAAATTTCTTGAATTAGAAAGTGCTGTAGTTTGTCAAGAAGTTTTTAGTATTTCAGATATAATTCCGCTTCTGGCAAGTCTATATACCCGTGTTGAATATGTGGTTTGTAAAAGAAAAATTAAACAGCTATGTACCAAATTTCTCAGAATTCACTTACTGTGATATTAGAGTGTATAATTTTGTTTATATCTATATTACATATATACAAGCTAAAATTTTATTTAAATTCAAACACAAGTATTTGTTCAAAAGTTTTAAACTTGTTATAACTGTGAACATGCAGTAACGTCAACTATAAACTCCTGGTTTTCTTTAGAATATTGACACTGTTAACTGAAATACGTTGTTTAAAGCTATACAGTTTGTATCTTTCTTTTATAAGAGTTTCCTAATGTTTTCTAAAAAAGCAAATTATAATATGTAGCAAGATGTTTTGATCATGTAAGAGTGATCTGTGGTTTTATAAACTAAATGAAACACAATACTACAATCGTATGATCATTATCAATATAAAATACTGTTTGTTGTTGTTTTTCCATAGGAACCGAAAACAAAAATTGCTTTAATAACGAGCGTATTGTTAAAACAATTACCTCTTTTTTAATTGCACATAATAATTTATGTTTTTTACTCACTTCCTTGTGGATTACATGTTTTCTGCCTTTTGACAAGATTCTTCATTGTTACCGTACAAGTGGAAATAGTTTTATACTGAATTCCTTTGGAAAGAGTTGAAAGCTCATCCGGAGAGAACAAACAAAAATTCAATTTCTGAGTTAAAATCTTTTGTGAGTTCCCTTTAGACCCAATCAACATAACTTTGCAAACTCATTGTGCACGACCGTACAACACGGTAACAAATGAACAGAACCAAACAGAAGGAAAGGAATGTAATTAGAGTTATTTTCTCTGTATTGTTTTATAATGAAGTCTCTAGAGTTACCAAAGATGTACAATTATCTATGTCCTTATTCCTTCAGAATTAATGATAAGTAACTTTCTAGGGAAATGCAATCATATTTTATTAATATAAAAAGGAAGCATACTTTTTAAAGTGAAATAATTTCGTATATGCTTAGCATATAATACAGTTAATACCACTGCTGTTAACTTTTCAATAAAACAGCAGAAACATTATAAAAAGTGGAAGTGAACCAACCAATCACGTGAAAGGAATTAATTAACTAGAAGCACCCGAAGAAAAATGCTGAAAATTACTTAGATTTGGAAAATGTATATATCTTTCTTTATTATATAATACTAAGTAATATGAGATCAAAAATAAATGAATCAGGAAACAAGAAACCCTAAATCGGTAATTTTTTTGAAAGATAGATTTTTCTTCTTACGAATTGCAAATTATTCCTTAAAGAAAGAATGCCAACTTTTCTAAAGTACTTCTAGTTTTGTGGATTTGCTCCATTAAATATTGATATATTAAATATATGTTAATGTAGAGAGTTAGTTCTTTTGCATCATTACAACTCTAAACATTTAAGCCGATACTTTGAAGTTTTAAAATAAACTGACGTAGTTTTTGAGCTCTAACATAAACACGATCATGTATTAACAACAGAAAAGACAGTCAAGACTATTTCATACGAAATGTTAAACCACTTTTCTTTAAAATAGAGATTGAATCGGGAATATGAAGTACATTAAAATGCTTGACATAATGTTGTTTAGAGGCAGAAAGGACCAAACTGAAATGTTCTTTTATAAATACGTTTTTCTCCGCTGATCAAATAACAATTCACTTAACAGGAAGCTAGCTCGTCTGCGTTCTCTGTTCTTCGTGATCACGCTTCAAGGTTTATACTGCCAAAGTTATATAAAGTATTTGTAAAAATACTAATGCCCATTGCTAGTCTGCTCAAGTTAAATCATTTGTAATGTTCGAAATTTATAAACGTTCCTGGACAGATATTTGAAGTTCTCGATAAGTAAGTGTTCATAGTAAACTAACTATTGCAAACCAATAATATATATTGTCTCTTGTGGCGTCGTGTTTATTATATTTATAGTCGGAGGATGGTTTCTAGAAATTTCAACCTGTAAAACAATATTGACGGCAGAGTAGAGTTTACGTACACACATATATTGTTCATTCTTACACTCAACAATTTTGTACAGCTTTTGTGAATAGGTGGACATTTTGCATTATAGATTTAACAGTAAAAGTTATGTATATTTCTAAACATATATTTCAAAATATATGATAGGAAATTTTTCACACTTCCTTCCTTAAGGAATTAAAAACTTGCATTAGACAATTATAGACAAGATATTATATATACATATAATATTGTGATCAAACATTAAATATGATACACTCTAAAAGAATTATAATACTTCAACAACCGTCACATTATACAACACTATCAATATAAATAACCTTAGAATCATAAAATTGAGTAGCTTGTGGAAGTGCATCAGGAGAGATTGTTATCAACCCCTTTAACATGGATTATCTTCAAATGATATTCTTCTAATATTAAACTCCAATTTAACAGCCTTTTGTCTTGCCCTTCACTTAGTTAAAAAAACGTCAACAGGTTATGATCAGTATAAATGAGAATAGGCTGCTAATATGCAGATGAATACATAATGAAATGTTCTAAGGCTAACACTGAAGTCAATATTTTTTTTTCCACAGTAGAATAATTCTTTTGATGACAATTAAACATTTTAGAAAAATAACAACAAAGTGTTTAATACTTTTGTCGTCTAATTGTAATGGAATAGAATCAGAACCACAATCGCGGGCGTCAACAAGTAATACGAAAGGCTCATGAAAGTCATGTGTCATAAATACAGGGCAACCGTACAGTAAAGATTTGACCTTTTTAAAAGCAGATTGACATGTTTAAGACCACTTAAACTTTTGTTTCTTCTTTAATAGGTTCGTTAATGGTACAATGATCTCAGCAAAAATTTTACAAAACTTTCCGTAACAGTCACCCATTCTCATAAAAATATCATCAAACTTTTCTAGTTGGTAGAAGTTGAATAACTGAGAATGGAATCAACTTTGGCTTGAATCGGAGAAACTTGACTGTAATCTACCACATGACCTAATGAAACAACTTTAGCTTTACAAAAGTCACTTTTGCCAAATTTACAATGAAATTGACTTTCTGAAGTCTCTTATAAACACAATGTAACGCACATAAGAGTTCTTCTCAAACGTTACTATAAGTTACAATATCATCAACATGAATGCCAACATCCGGCAGATTGTTGATTATCAACATAAATGCTAACATCTGGCAGATTTTGAGACATTGATCATTCGTTAAAGAGTTGATAGAAAATTATTCATTCCAAACTATATTACATTGTACTGTTATAATCCATCAGGAGTAACAAAAGATGATTTTTCTTTTGTTTTGTCAGTTAGAGGAAAAGCCCAGTATCCCTTTAGTAGGTCACACTTTTTAGTATATTTGACTTTTCCAGTTTTATCAACATAGTCCTCCATTTTTGTAATGGGATAGCAATCTTTATCAAAAAAATTACTTTGGAAAAGTATCTACTGAATTTAACTGAACCAGCAGATTTAGGAACCAGTATACGATGTGAAGACCAATTACCTTTAGTGGGTTCTATAATGCCATTTTCCAGCACATAAAATATTTACTTATACATTTTACCCGTCTAAATTAGATTTACACGACAGGGATGTTGTTTTACAGGAGATGCGTCACCTGTATCTACATTATGAACCACAATGTTAGTTAGTTTCATAAAGAACGTCCAAAAATATACATCTGAATTCAATCAATAAACTAGCAAATTGATTTTTCTTTTCAGGAAGCAAGGGATCGAATTTTGAATCTCGATTAGTAATAATGTATGAATTACTCAATTTGTTGTTTAATTCAACACTGATATTTTCTGAGTCAAAGTGATTGTCATCAGCATCAGAAAAACACTCAAAGGCTTAAATATTTTCAGATGCAACTCAAATGTGATAGGACTTCAACATACTAATATGATACAATTGGGTAGCCTTTCGACGATCATCAAGTGTTTTTACATCATAGAGTATCTTATTGACATTCCGAGCAATCTCATACAAACCATCGTAACTACCTTTGAATGAACAGCTCATAGTGAGTAACAATACTGAAACCATTTCATTTTATCTTGGGATAACTACAAATTTTCTTGAGCCAATTCACAAGCGTATAGAGTGAGCCGAAACTTGGAAACGTCATCCAGTAAGTGTATTTCTTTTGGGTCATCTTCAAACCATTCTTTCTTCAGCAACATCAAAGAATCTCGCACTGAATGGCTAAACATCAACTCAAGTCCTGGAGATTGTATGAACTATTAAAATATTATAGCAGCTATTCTCAAAGCGTACGAATTAGTTAGTTTGTTTGTTTTTGAATTTCGCTCAAAGCTACACCAGGGCTATCTGTGCTAGCCGTCCCTAATTTAGTAGTTTAAAACTAAATGGAAGGCAGCTAGTCATTACCGCCCGCCGCCCACTTTGGAGTTTCTTTTTTACAAACGAATAATGGGACTGACCATGACATTATAACACCCCTACGGCTGAAAGGGTAAGCATGTTTGGTGTGTACGAATTAATACCTCAGGCTTATCATGTCAAGAGTCTCGATGTTATTGCAAGCAAGATAATTAAACGTGTACGAATTTTTCCATGAAAAAAGAAATTTATTTTCATCGATGGTGTAATTCTATGCATATTGGCAACAGTTTTGACGAACTAAGACAATTATGTTTAATTCAAAAATTCAAACGTTATGCACTTTACAACCTCGAAACTTACTGGCACGAAAAAAAAGTTGAAACATTACAGGTAGCAGCAGTTGCTCTTTCCGAAAATTGCACCTTAACAAATAAAACTACTTTTCATAAAAAGAAACTTCTGTCATCTCAGCAAAACCTGTACCTGCTCAATCCACTAAAGCTGAGAATCCTTATAAAAATCCAGCTCGTCTAGTTCGAAGTCTTATGACAGTTAGGATTCAACTTCATCAAAACCATTAAGGCTTGTCTGCCATTTTTGTAAATAACCTGGTCACGTTATGTCCGAATATTAGTGTTTGAAAAAGAAAAGGAAGTAGCATCTAGTATGTTTTTATCCACATATGGACGTAGTTTCACCAGATCACACGATGCTGTTGATTTGGCTACTGGTGAAAAGGCTGATGTAGTTAGGGATGTGCCTGTTGCTTCTGTCTCTATAATAAATAACACTATCATTACATAAGTATTCTACGTGAAACTAGAAGGAGTCAAATATTGTTGTTAGTGATACATTGCCTTTAGATTTGAATTATGTCATTGTTGAGTCTCTTATTGTTCAAGGTAGTGTAAGTGGTTCTGTTACTTTTTCCTCTTCATAACATTTATTTAGCTTCAGAATTGGTTTGGAACCAGTTCTGATTGATGTAAACCGTACTCTGCCAATTAAAAAAATGTCATTATTGTTTGGAAAAAATTAGTCAGAGAAAAGTTATTGCTGAACCCAAAATGTTAAACAGACTGATTACTGTTTCATCTCAGAATTCGACGTGTTAGTTTCGCGTACTGTGGCTCAATCTCAGGTCAAAATTTAAGCCAAAAACAAGTGATAGACACTTATTGAGAGGATGATATTTTAGATTTGTCTCAGACATTTTTTTTTCTGATGTGTATTTTGTGAATGGTTATCTTACTAAAGAATTATCGGTGAATGACAATGTTGAAAGTGAGGGATTTGGTTCATGTGATGAAGTTCCATTTGATACAAGCAAACGATCGCTAAGAAAGAATAGGATCAACAGATTCTTTTGTTATATAAATATTCACACCCTTAAGAAGAACTGTAGAAAATTCCAAGTGGCTGTTTTTTCTTTCAAAATTGATGTGCTTATGAGAAAATTGATATCATCAAATGTACCAGCTTCAGAGGACTGAACTATAGCTTATAAAATTGTATTTCAAAGAGATATCATTCTGAAATATTAGAACTTTTTCATGAACTAACTACCCATGGGAGGTCATTTAGGGGTGAACAAGACATGTGACAAAGTTATGAGACATTTCTTTTGTCCAAAAATTAGACAAGGTATTTCTCAGTTTTATAAAATTTTATAAAATTTGTTATACCTGTCAGTTGATCGAGAAACCTAATCAGAAACTTCCTGTTGCTTCTTTGAAGCCATCCCACATTTAAAGAACTCTTCAGTTGTATGATTGTAGATTATATTGGCCATTTACCAAAAACTCGATCAGGGAACCAATATTTGTTGACTTATTATGTGCGCATTCACTCGATTACCTGAAGCCATCCCTTTAAGAAACATTTCAGTCCAAAATATTTAAGACTATGATTATTTTTTCACTTTTATTAGCTTGTCCAAATAACCTCAGACTGATCAAGGATAAAATTTTATGTCTGGGTTGCTTCAACAAGTTGTGTATCAGCTACGTACGTACCATCCAGAATCGCAAGGTGCTTTTATGAGATTCCATTCTACCTTAGCAAAATGTTGTGCGGATTTACTGTCTCAATAATGGGAAGGATTGGAATGAAGAAGTTAATTTATTATCATTTTCTGTTCTTGAGTTAGCTCAGAAGTATACATACATATTTTTTATTCTACACTTGAAAATTTTCTACTATTTTAGTGGAGAAGCGGGAATTTCGCAATATAGATTTAACAGTATAAGTTACATAAATTTCAAAATATAAATTTAACTTAAACAAATATCGATATTAAAATAGATATATGATAATAAATCCTCCACACATTTTATATGACACTTATATGACACCCATTTTGCTGCATCAGGAGTTAGATTCCCATCACAAAGCTACACGAAGGTTATCTGCCCCAGCCGTCTCTAATTTAGCAGTGTAAGACTAGATAGAAGACAGCTAGTCTTCACCATCTACCGCTAACTCTTGGGCTGCTCTTTTACCAACGAATAGTGGGATTGACCGTTACATTGTAACGCCCCTACGGCTGAAAGGGCGAGCACGTTTGGTGTGATGGAGATTCAAACCCGCGAGCCTCAGAACGCCTTACCCCACCTGGCCATGCCGGGGCTTAACATTTTGCAAAATTTGGATTTAGTTCTCAAGGCTCAGCTGAAAGTCAGTAATACCTTTGGTCTCAACTCAAGATCTAATTTGTTTTAATGAATAGTAGAATAATTCTGGTGTATAAAGAACTAAAAAAAATACAATTAAAATTACAAAATGTTTTTAAATAAAATGTTATAAAAATAACACAATAATACTTTTTTATTGTACCATTGACAACCTTTTCATAAGAAAATACAAAAATTCTGAATATATATCCTCAAAAATAAATCTGTATATTTAAGTTATTTTTACCACAACTATTAACATGTCAAAAAATCTTATTAAAATGTAATTTAGGCAAATTCTCAAAAAATGCTATTCTTACTATTCTGAGAAGACAGTTTTTATTTTTTATATTTTTCATATTCTTTTATAAAAATAAAACAGTGCTTTTGCTAATAAAATGTTTACCCCTCACCAATTCCACGTTGGAGAATGAATGCGTGCTTTCTAAAAGTGGTTGTTTATGAAACTTTAAAATCGCAGTTTATTTCTTTTCTACGTATCATAGATTCCTAGCCAATGGTAACATTTTCAGGTCTCAAAACCTGTTTCATAAATTAGAAATAAAATATATGCACTATTAAATTTATCAATCCATAGGCTTTAAGGTAAGTACATAGAATGTATTAACTTTTTCACTAAGTATTAGGCCTGGCGTGGCCAGATGGTTAAGGCGCTTGACTCCTAAGAAATGTCGATACGTTATTCGCTCCTATACTAATGCTTTCTCTACCCATACCAGCCGTCTTTAAATATATAATTCTTATAAAAATCGGCTTTCCTTGCTGTGTTCACCAATGATTTTAGGTTCATGAGCTCTCATGTTACTGGCGAGGCATTGGAGAAGCTCATAGTAAAAAGAGACTCGAAATAGGATTTATCATAATGTTACTGCTCTGAATATTTATTTGTCAACAGCCTTATTTGTTTTTAACAAAGGATGCTACGAATTCCCTTTTACTTGATACTTTAAACCTACTAACCATGCATTAAATTATAATTTAAATTAACTACGCGTCATAATTCTACAGTCACGATAAGACATTTCAATTTTTATCTAAATCAGTATTATTCGCTAATTTGAGTTTTATGATAGAAAATCAAATTGAAGTTTATAAAACTCAATTGTTGTACGAGAAAAACTTAATGTATTTAGTTTTAAAAATTTGACATTTGTTGGTAATTATATTTACGTGGAAAGCAGATCGCGTATTTCTTATGAACAAGTACGAACTATTTAATTGATGAGTTCAAATGTTTTGTGAAGAAAGAAAATGAATGACGTAATGTGCTGTCATAAACATACACTTTATGAAGATTCCATTTCTCGCTTCGGCAGACATAAAGCTAAATGGTTGAAGAACGCCAGTAGAACATTCAACACACAAGACTTTTAGATCTTCCACCAACTCCGTTAATATAACCAAAATGTTAAAAGCTAAATGAGATGCTTTAAAGTAAACTTGGATATTTCCAAACCAGTGATTTCAATTTAAAGTATATATATGCTTGGTTTAATTTCCCGATATTGGCTTCTGATGATGATCTGATCCTGTAAAAAAAGATATTGCACTGTTTGATGTCTACCGACGGGTTACTTATGAAGTCAGTTTAGAACTAACTTAAAATACAAGGAAAGAAAATGTATCACAACTAAAAAAGCTGCGACAGGCAGCATACAATATACAAACTCATATATTACATTTTCCAGGTCGACCTAATTTCAATTCATACAGTTAAGTAATCCTGAGTATACTGTGACCAACTCTTTATACATAAAGACTCCTGTATTGACTCGTACGCCTCATTACTTCAAAACCTTTTCAGTATCAATCTCTTCTGTTAACATAATCTTAATTAACTTACTTCTTTATCATATTTGTGTACGTCCAAGTAATTCATATAGAACTACAAAAAACATTTAAGTAAATAAAATAAAGGTTTGATCTTCAACGAATGATGGCTATATTCTAAATATACACTTTGCTTACCATTACAGGCGTAGGACTTGTAACTGGTCTGTTTCTAGGTGATTCATACTCTTTTTGCTCAATGCAATCAAGTAAAAGGGATATTCCCCTCTTGGAGATTACAAATCTCAGTTCTAACTACACGTTTATGACTTGAGTGCATGAATACTGATTGAAAAGCCTAATGCGTATTTTCCCCAAAAGAGAAAAATCTTTAGCTTCCTTTTATTACCTATGAAACTTTAAAGAATGTCAAAATACAGTTCTGATGCGTGTAGTTTCACTCTGACATATATAAAAACGTACTTAATTATCAAGTGACAAAGTAACAAATTCAATGTGAAAATTCAAAAATGTTTTCAAATATATGCTTGAAAAGGTCTTCACTTTCATGTCTACAATGTCAAACGAACTCGCAGAGATACGAGTCATTCATGTTGCGATTGATTCCACAACGTCACTTATTACATCTCTTAACCACATTCAACTGCTTTCATTTTGCTGCAGATTACATAAATGTAAGTTAAAACTTGGAGAATTGACTTTTAAAGGGGTGAAGAAATGGGAAAAACTTACATTTTCTAAAGATGTTTTAATAAAATTTATTTTTATTTGAATAAACCGCTAATTATTCACTAATTAGTCTATCTTCATCAAACATCACAAGAACTGACCTAACCTAGCAAAGTAAAGAATAAAAAAGTATTTATTTTCATTTCTCCAAACTTTAATTTATATTTCTGAAATCAACATTAAAAACTACATTCGCTTCTCTCTATTTGAACGCGGTACATGAAACAGAAAAGATTCGAAAACAAAAAACGACTTCCAAATCCAAGTCTGTATCTCATTTCATTATTGGGCATATTCTCGCTAAGTTTAAATATTTCTGTCTGTTCTCCCATGTCACATTTATGGAATAATTTTCCTTGAGGAATGGTTTTTAACTGATCAAAATTAATTTTGTTATTGATTGTGTGAACCAATAATGATAACGTGATTTTTAACTTTGATTCCATAAATAGTTGTAGTCTTCATGTCATTTCACTTTTATTGTTTTGTCTGACCAATATAAGCCCGAATACACCAGCAAAGAGATCGAATAAATATCCTGTCTACGGCGAGCTTCTATCTTATCCTATCTTTACTTTTGTTAAAACGGTTTCGAATCCCCGTCGCACCAAACATGCTCGCCCTTTCAGCCGTGGGGGCGTTATAATGTGACAGTCAATCCCACTATTCGTTCGTAAAAGGGTAGCCCAAGAGTTGGCGGTGGGTGGTGATGACTAGCTGCCTTTCCTCTAGTCTTACACTGCTAAATTAGGGATGGGTAGCTCAGATAGCCCTCGAATAGCTTTGCGCGAAATTCCAAAACAAACAATTAAATTTAAAGGCTTACAAATCAACTTCATAAGAGTTGTCTTGGTTTTATTGTTAGGTTTTCCATAATTCAGCTACGCAGATTTCGAAAATACTATTCATTTTATTTATCATTTTTTATCGCTTAATTTTTTTTTTTTTGTCTTACAAAACTTGTACTCAGATCAAATTACTATTTCATTACCACAACGAACATTTATCATTATTATGTTTGGATACTAGAACAATCGACAAGACTCTCATGTCGCGATTGGTCTAAAAAATCTATAACCAGTGGTTGGCAACATTGTGAGCATAACAAAATACAACCCGATTTAAATTAAAATGATTCACTTATATAAAAGCACATATGTCGTTATGCGAAAATTTTGTTTGTTTGTAATTATGTACAAAGTTACACAATGGGCTATCTGTGCTCGCACACCATAATCATCGAAACTCGTTTTCTAGCGATGTCAGTCTACAGACTCACTGCTGTGCCATTAGAGAACCATTTTGTGAAAATCTGTACATGATGGAGGAAGATGGCTATCATTTTTGGGTTCAGCGTACATGTAGTGCTGTAGAATATTTAAAATTGTTAAGACAATAGAACCATGGCAGGTCTGTGTTATCATCAAACTTAACATGTGTCTAAGAGTTACTGGCTAGTGACATGGAGCTCGAAGTTTTGGTCTGACTCCTACCTGTCATTCATGGAGTCTTCTGATGTCTTATCCATACGCCGAGCTGCTGTGTCAGCTGGTGTTGACATTAATACATGTAATCTTATAACTAAACGTTATGATATATTGTTAGGAAATTTAATTCAGATTACCTTATAAACGATAATAAACCAAGGACTGTTTGTATGTTTAGTTATTGAAAGCCCATTATAGAACAACACAGTAGTCTAGTTAATCACAATAATTAGCACCAACAGAAAAAGAACACATATTTTTGAATATCATTTTCAAAGTAAAGATTTTTCTAGGTTTTGAAAAGTTGATTTTACTTTCTAAACAATATAAAAAATTTAAACGAAACAAAGACGTTAGAACTAAAAAAGTAACACTGTCGCATATAAGTTGTGCATATCGTTAAATATATACGGATTCGTTATTCGTTCTTAAGAGTTGTAAGAAAAAGATGTGCCTTCTCATAGCTCAGCAATAAATATGAAAGCTTATAACGCTAAAAGCCACACTTTGCGTGAAGCATTTCGAGATAGAAACAAGAAAAAACCTAAATTACGCAGATGAGCACAAGAATGGTTAACGAAGAACGAATGATACAATCACAACAAAATGTTGTCAGAAGATGGATTCGTCAGTTCCTTAGGAATCGAAAACTAACAACGAACAAAGAATTTGAAACTGGAACCGCATTAACAAAAGCCTTGAGAGAGCTCACATGGTAAAAAGAAGTGAAATCGAGGAAAAGAAAAAAAAAATATTTTTGTTCATATCTTGCTTGTTTGGGTTTGGACGGTAGTTTAGTTTATTCTTGCTGAATATAAATTTATGTTTCACTATTTAAAAATAGAGAATTAACACTAGAGCAAATGAGAATTCGAAATCATTTACAGAAAGGCTAGTTGTTAATAAATATAAGGAATTAGATTTAGCATGTAGTTGCAGCTGAGGAAAAACATATTATGCGCGAAGTTTTAATTAAGGTAGGAGTTTTAACCTAGAGTTTAATAAAAATACATAAACTGCGAGTTGCGTTTACGAAGATTATCATTACATTGATTTCGAATTTGCAAAGATACCATTAGAAATGAAACGTTTGGAAACGGAAGCTGATAATAGAGGTTTGGAAATCAAAGTTGAAAAAAAACGTTTAAAGTAGTTAGAAGATAGAAATAACCATAAAGAATCCAAGATAATAATAAGTAAAAAGCAGGATAATATTTTCAATACAGCTGACTTCTGTGAAAGAATCGCCCATTTGCAGATGCCAAAGTATTGCAAAACGGAATTATACATTTTTCTTTTGATTTTTTTAGCACCACTTAATTTCATATATATATATATATATACGTTTCAAAAAAATCCCAAATGTTTAATTAACAGCATCGCAAAACTTACGTCGAGTATATTTAATATATATTTAAATAATTAAAATTGACACACTAGTCAAAAATGTCGGTAAATTGTTGTTGAATGACTAATGAAAGTTACAGAATTGAACTGAGTCTAATTTGTCTGGACCATCAAAATCAACCTACTCCTTACATATTACTTCATTCGCAAAGTATTTCTTTAATTTCCACATTTTCAGTAAAAATACGTTGAAACATTAAGCGTTATCATGAACAAAACCGTGCCTGCACTGTGAAAGAGACGTAAATAAAACTCTTGAACCTTTTCACTATATTCTAAGTCAGAAAGTAAAAACATATTGCGGACATTCTGACACAAATTTTAAACTGTACAAAGGATAAAATATATTTGGAAGTAATAAACGTTTATTTTGTTTATGTTTTAATGCCAGATAGATGATACAGGCGTTACAATACCAACCGAATACTTGTTAATAAATATTTATTTACCACTTGAAATTGTTTTAACTCATAGTCACTGTACTACCCTAGCAGCAGTAGGCCTTTTTATAATGAAACTTTGTAGAACGGATGACAACTGCCTGTTGTGAAGACACAACTGTACAGGACGACGTTTCGAAAGTCTTCCGCCTTTCTGCTTCAGGTCAATGTCTGTGTAGGTGTTGTTGGTCTTTTATAGTGTCCTGGTGGATTGTGAAGAGCTAGTTATAAGCCAACCAATCAAAACACGTCCTCTACAATCCACCAGGACACTATAAAAGACAGACAACACCTACACATACCATGACAACTCTGTACGTCTTGGCATTATACTTGAACGTAAAAGGAAAAACCGAAGACAACGAGAAAAATCCTTCCTGGACGACATGTAAGTTCTCTCCTTCTCTTCTTTTACTTCCTCATTTTCTTTAAGTTATAATAATGGTAAACATAACCCACATTAATGTTCGCGGAGGTTTATATCACAAAAAATACGAAAGTCTCCAGTTACTTGAAAGAACAAAAACAGATATCTTATTTTTAAATGAAACGTTACTAAGAGATAAAACTAATTTCAACATTCCTGATTATAATATGAAACACTTACCCCTTAGCCATAATTGTCGAGGTATTGCAATACCTCAATTCTTTGGTAATCTCTTTCCCTAAAATCAATTATATTACCGATAACGAACTTATTGTCTGCCAAATTCACACTTCATCGAGTCCTATTACATTAACTGCTATGTATGTCTCATCTCGAACTAAACCCGATTTATACACTTTACAACAGAGCTATACTTCATTTCCGAATTCGATTACCATTGGCAACCTCAACAGTAAACACACTGACTTTGACTGCCAAACAGCTAACCGCAAAGGAATTATACTACATAAATTCATAGAGTACAATAATCTTGTCTCTTTAAACAATAATCAAGCTACCCACACACAGAATAATGGCAACGAAGACATCCTCGACTTAGTAATATCCCCTAGCACACACTCTCGGCACTTAACTAACTTTCAACTTCTTGACGACATCGGTAGTGATCACTACCCTATTCACATTCAGTTTTTTCCTAATCTTTCACCCAAATCAATCACATGTCCAACACTTCCCGATTTCACCCACGTTGACTGGACTCAAGTTAATAACCATATTGAAAACCACTTACCTCTAACTAAGACAGTAGCCTCTTGCGAATCTGATATAGATAATTATGCAACCCAAATCACCAATGCCATCAATCAAGCTATTCTACATACCATATCTAGTACGCAATACAATACTAACCCCAGTTCTTGGAAATTTAACCCTGACTTACATCAAGCAATCATTTATAGACGCTGACTACGGCGACAGTTCATATCCTCTCGTAACCCAACCACAGAAACTCAGATTAACAATACCAATATTAAGATCAAATCTCTGATTAAAACTCTCCAAACCCATAATTGGAACAACTTTTGTGATTCTATTGAAATATCCTATCCAAACCCAACTCTATTCTGGAGAAAATTTAAATCCATTACTAATACACAATCTATCAACAATTACCCTGATATCAAATATAACAATATTTCAGCAACCTCTGACCTCGACAAAGCTAACCTATTTGCTCAATACTTCATGAACACCTTTGTCACCCCTAATGTCTCATCCTTCGACCAATCCCACTGTGACCGAACCATCCAAACTGTGAAGTTAAACCCTGCTGTGTTCTCTCCCCGATTTCCCATTAATCTTAACCTAGATAAACATCCTCACTCTTATTATACTACACCCATAACTAGGACTGACATCAAACTTGTCCTTAAGAAAATCAAAAACAAAGCCCTAGATCTGACAGCATTAGTAACCAAGTTCTTAAAAACCTGTCCGATACTAACCTTAATCACCTGGTCTCAATCTTCAATCTTTCTCTGTTCTCAGGATACTACCAAACTTATGGAAAACCGCGTTAATTAAAGTCATACCCAAAAAAAATAAAAATCTTTGTAACCCAAATAATTACAGACCGATTAGTCTTCTAAACACCCTTGGCAAACTTATGGAAAAATCCATCACCAATAGGATTACTTGCTTCCTCGAGACTAACAATCTAATCAATGAAAACCAAAACGCTGGTAGGAAAAACAGACAAACCACTGACCATCTCGCTCGCCTCACCGAATCAGTATTTAAAGGATTTAACCTGAAACAAACAACCGTCGCTACCTTTCTAGATTTCCAAAAAACATTTGACTCTGTCTGGCATGATGGCCTACGCCATAAAATTTTAACCATCAGCATCCCTCATATTCTCATCCGTTGGATATCCAGCTTCCTCACCAACCGTAAAGCAAGTGTTAAGATAAATAATTCGGTCACACACCCATTGAGCTTAAACGCAGGCGTGCCCCAAGAATCTGTACTCAGCCCAATACTTTACAAGAAGAATATATGTCAATGACATACCTTTTCTCTCACTTAACTCAACCATCATCTCCCAATATGCGGATGATATCGCTATTTGGAGCACCTCGTACAACCCCCATACTGCAGCCTCACGAGTTCAAGCAACCCTTGACGCAGAATCTCAATGGTGCAATAAATGGCACGTCTCTTTAACCACTCAAAGTCACAAGCCATTGCCTTCCATAGAAAAGTTAACAAATTCAGGAAAAATTCAAAAACATTAAACTTAACCTCAATTAAATTGACATCATTTTCACAAAGTATATAAACTTTCTAGGCCTTACCTTAACTCATAACCTTTCCTGGACTCTACACTTCCAGAAAGTCGCTACTCAAGCAAGTAATAGAATCTTCTTTCTAAAACGTATTAGCGGCTCCAACAAAGGCTGTTCTCCCAAAACCATTCTCGCAATATATGAAGCATTCATTAGACCCCTGTTCGAATATGGTAATACAGCCACATGTAACATGACTGAAAGACAATACTCAATATTACAAAACCTGCAAAACCGCATTATTAAAACTGCTTACCGCCTCCCCAACTACACTCCCGCAACATACCTCAACTCCTTAACTCAACTTTTACCTATTAAAGATCGATTCATCAAACTTATCAAACGCTATTATACTAAAACTTCTGATAGAAACCTCCAAACTCGCCAATTATTCGGAATGGCAGATATCCCTCATATCTGGACAAAGTATACTTCACCATTAAACTGGACTACTAACCACAGTGACCAATACTAACCATTAATGTTAGAACAGACAACACAGTGTTACCCATTTATATTTCATTAATGTTTTTTTTACATTCTAGGTTGGGCACTGGGTGGGTATTTTTTTTCGGCGCTTATCCAGTGGAAGTGGCTTTCTCTGGGTACTCCGGTTTCCCCTACATCTAATTTCTCGCCATTAGATTTATAGATCCCAGGCACCCTGGCCCTGAAAGGACCTTCTGTCTCTACTCCTTTCTCTCTCCACTCCTCCCTTCCCTTTCTCTTTTCCTTTCTCTCTCCCCGTATTACTCTCTCTCTCTTTCTCCCTCTATCTCTCTTCCTCTCTCTCACGCTCTCTCTTTTTTTATCTTTCTCTCTCTATATCCATGTCCCCCTCTTTGTCACCGGTCCCCTGAAGAATGTTTGACCTGCTGCAGCCTTAGTCTCCCTGCTCATGATCATGATTATTTCCGTCCAATGCAATCAAGTCCAGCTCTCCCGCTCCTCAACTTTCATATTTTATAGTTTTATTCTGTCATACACCAGTCAATTCGTTTTTCCTTTTTCCACGACACGACCCACCTTATACACGTGTGGGGCTGAAGAGAAACAAAAGTTTCTATGCGCCCCGGGGTTTGCCTTAGGGGTCTCCCCTAAGGTCTTTAACACCTAAAATACCACCAAGTCTAAAATAATAATAACATACCATGACTTGAAGACGAAATGCGGAAGATTTTCGAAACTTCGTCCTCTACACTTATGTCTCCACAACAGGCAGTTGCCGTCCATTTTACAAAGTTTCATCATGAATACTCTGCTTAAACAATCTATCACAGAATGCCTATTTATAGTCTAATTTCAGCATTAGGCATAATACATAAACGTAATTATGACTTTGCTGAAACACTACTTGGTAAATTTTATTTAGCTTTGGGCTACAACAAGGTGTCATAAAACTTATGAACTGAATTATTTTGTTGATACAAATCACTGAAGTTATTAAAACATAAAGAATAAAAACAAACTTTTATAACAAATCAAAACAAATATTGAGCATTGTACATAAACACCAAATAGTCAGCAGTTATTTTGGAAAATATTTTAACTTTATAGTCTCTCAGAGTCAACAGTACACGATCACATTACGTTATGCTGTATGTCGTTATGTAATAATGCAATCCCCGTCACACACACGCATACAAATATTTATTAAACTAATTATTTACATGACACGTGATATTTTTATTATCAATTTTTCTAGCACTTTTCAGACCATTAAGTGTGTTTATGTCGATAATTACAAATATAACTATAAACATAAACACTGTTTATAATAAAACAGTGGTAGAAGCAAAGCTACTTTCATGCATTCTGTATTCCAAAGACTGCTGTTATAGGTTTTAAAATTTTAATCAACGTAAAGTACAGGACAACGTTTTCACTTTCTTAGGTCATCTTCAGATTAACAAAGAAGGTTTAGAATTGACTGTTGCTGGACACACGCCTTAGGAACGAGAGTATAAACGGGTACGAAATTGTAGGAGACGTTGTACTTAGAGTTACATTATTAATTAATATAGGTATAAAGATGTTCCTTTGTATTGGTTCAATTTTGTTTGTTTTTTGTTCTATAAATAGGGCTTATTTGGTTTTGCTTTTGTTTGTATTTGTTTCTCTACTTAATATATCGGTGTTTTTTATGGTTGTGTAGTGTTTATTTGGTTTGCAGTGTTAAAAACGTGTAAAGGTGTTGTTTTTTCCTTTAAATCTGGCGTCCATTTTTCTGCTTGTTTCTCCAATATAAAAATAGTAGCAGCTGTTACATTGTACTTTATAATTAATGTTGGTGTTGTGTTTGTCAGTGTAGCTTTTACATAGTATGGACTTTAGTTTTGTACCTGGTTTTTGAATAAATTTAGTATTAACTGGAATGTTGTGTTTTGTTATAAGTTTTTTCTACATTTTGATTATTTTCTCGCTGATGTCGGGAACATATGGTATACAGTGGTGCAATGTTTTGTAGCTTGTTGTATATTGGGATTTATTATTGTTTTTTGTTGTTAACCGTGTTGTTGAGATCTAAATGCGTGCGTATAATTTTTTCAACGATTTTTGAAGGCATTTTGTTGATGTTGATGAAGATTTGTTTTATGTTGTTGATTTCATCATTGATTTTATCAAGTGAACATAGTTCTGTGGCTGTGTTTGGTTTCTTAATATGTTGAGTTTTTGTTTTGTTTCACGTGCTGTGTCCCAGGGAATGTATAGTCTAGTATGGTTGATTTTTATGTGGATTTCTGTTTTGAATTACATATCGTGAGGTGGAGAAATGTTATTTAGTTAGGTTTTTCCTGTTCACAGGTCAACTTAATATTGATATGTATATAGCTAATGTGGTTGAAAACTAACCGTCAGTTATGTAGATGTTAATTCAGCAATTATATGGTCAATACATCTGTACCAAATGTAGTGGTGGATGTACGGATGAATTGAACGCTTGAGGTTCAGTCTGTGTCATGAAAATGTTGGCGAGAACTAGTGTCACGGAATTGCTCATGCTTAAGTCATTTATTTTTAAGTAGTTTTGGTCATTAAACGTAAAGTTAGTTTTTGTCAAAGTAAATTCTATAAGATTTACTAATTTGTTTCTGGAAATGTCTATTAATCGGATATAAAGTTCTAATGCTATCTTGCAGGCTTCAGTGGTTGGAACTTCTATGAAGAGGGAAATTGCATCAAGACTGGTCATTAAGGTTTTATGATTAAGTTGATAAAGAATAGATTTAAAGTTATTATTAAAAAAACACAATTACATGAAAGTAAGACATGGTAGCTGGTGACGTGTTTCACCATTTAGTGAATAAACTTCCACAGTATCACAAGTGATGAGAAAATGGAGAATATACGCATATACCGAGAATCAAAAACTTTATTTAAGTGTATAAAACATCTCAGCGGTAAGTCCGAAGGTCTATAATGCTAAAAACAGAGGTTTCATACCAATCATTGGCACAACACAAATAGCCCAGTCTATAACTTTGAGCTTAAAAGGAAGCAAACAAAACAGTATACATTTATGCATTCACTATATTTCGGCCTAAGTTAGTAAAGCTAACACATACGATATTGTGAAAATCAGTAACAGCTCCCGTGGTATAATTAACTCGTGAATAAAGAAAAGGAAAAATTATACTAAAAAATATGGCTAATGATAAACAGATGTCTTAATACAATGTTTCGGACAGTAACGCTTTTCCTCCGATGATTTTAAACTTTCTTATTTTTGTTGAATGTACAATACTGTTTAGTGTAAACGATATTACTTATTTTTTTTATAATATAATATTTAATTATTGCATAGTTCTCACGACAGTTCTCACATAGTTCTCAAAGTTAATTGTCTGTTTGTTTGTTTTTTAAATTTCGCCCAAAGCTACTCGAGGGCTATCTGCGCTCGCCGTCCCTAATTTAGCAGTGTAAGACTAGAGGGAAGGCAGCTAGTCATCACCACCCACCGCTAACTCTTGGACTATTTTTTTACCAACGAATAGTGGGGTGTGGAATTGACCGTCACATTATAACGCCCCCACGGCTGAAAGGGCGGACATGTTTGGCGCGACCGGGATTCGAACCCGCGACCCTCGGATTACGAGTCGAACGCCTTAACACGCTTGGCCATGCCGAGCCAGATTGATTGTTTAAAATAGTTAGTTGGGACAAATTCCATTACGTAACTATGTACCAGTCACGCACAACTTGTGCATGAAATTAGATCGTTGTCCTAGGCTTTAGTAATATTGTTGACGTCATATTACTCGAATCTTTGGCGTTTTTCTCGTTACCTTAAATGAGTCTTGTTGCCTTATAGCATCGTATAGTTTGTAGAAAATTCCAGGCCATAGTTGGACAAGGTATATATACATATATTGGTGACCAAGCGAGCAGAAGAAATTTCAGTCAGAGAAAAGTTAGAAAACGTAAAGTTAGCCAGCGTGTAAGTGATTAGTCTTAACGAAAGATATTTCAAAGTGAGTTTCGAGTGTAACAAAGATAATGAAAATAATTAGTTTTCCCAAAGGGTGTTCTGAAGTAATTTGGCTTACCCGTGTGAACCTAGACAAAAGAAGACAATTATTTAAAATTTGAGATAGAACTGTGGTAACCCTTAAGATAACGTAAGTGAATTTATCACAGACTGTGTAGTAAGAAACAGAATATAAAAAAAAATAATTGGTATTGTCATCCGTGATCACGAGAAAACCCACTTGTAGATAAAATTATATATTCAAAAACGGCTGGAATGGGTAGAGAAGGCACTAATAGAGACCCTAACCTATCTATAGACATTCCCAGCAACCAATTAGCAACTCTCATAGAATTCACCACGATGAAGACAAACTTCATGTTCAACAACAACAACTATATACAAACAAATGGCCTAAGCATGGGTAATCTAGTTTCACCAGTTCTAACTAATATTTTTATGACACACGTTGAAACACAAACAATTAACACAGCATTAAACCCACCTCTATACTGGTACAGATGTGTAGACGACACGATTGCGGGATTCACATCTACAGAACACATACTTAATTTTTTCAACCACATTAAATCTGTACATCTCAACATTAACTTCACATGTCAACAGGAAGAAAGCAATCAAATATCATTTCTTAATCTCAAAATTACAAGAACTGACACACAATTTAAAACAGAAATCCACCGAAAAATCACCCATACTGGACTATACATTCCTTGGGACTCAGCACATGAAACAAAACAAAAACTCAACATACTAAGAAACCAGATACACACAGCCATAAAACTATGCTCACCAGATAAAATTAACGATGAATTAGACAAAATAAAACAATACTTCATCAACATCAATAAGTTTCCTCCACAAACCGTAGAAAACATTTTTCGCACACACCTAGACAGAAAGCAAAATCAACCAACAAAAATAAATACATCTCACTAATAAAAAAATCACGTAACAATATACGAGGGCTGTTCAAAAAATACGCGGACTGTTTGAATTGCGCGGCTCCAGTTGGTTCCAGGGAAATCCGCTAGGTGTCGCTAGGTTTGCACAGATCAGCTGATTACGACGCCATTTCCCGATTGCAGATATCTTCATTTGTGTATTAGCTATGCGGTTTTAAGTGAAGTGCGATTTTTTCGTTTGGCGGATTTCAGAATGAATGACCTGAAGGAGCAACGACTTGCTGTGAAATTTTGTGTTAAACTTGGAAAATCTGCGACTGAAACTTTTGCTATGCTTAACACGGCTTACGGTGATGTTGCTATGAATCGTACGGCATGTTTCAAGTGGCATGAACGTTTTAAGGATGGTCGACAGTCCATTGAAGATGATGAGCGTCCTGGACGTCCTTCCACGTCCCTGGTGCGGGCAAATCGACATCTGACTGTCAGGGAGCTTGCTGAAAAGTGTGGGATATCAGTTGGATCTTGTTACGAGATTTTGACCGAAAAATTGAAGATGTACCGCGTTGCTGCGAAATTCAGCTCTCAGAACTCGTGAGTTTTTGGCCAAACATTCGATCACTGTGCTTTCCCACCCCCTTACTCACCTGACTTTGCTCCTTGCGATTTTTTCTTGTTCCCCAAACTCAAAAGACCCTTGAACGGAAAAAGATTTGAGACAATTCCCGAGATTAAGGCAAATGCGACGAAGGAGCTGGAGGACATTACAAAAGAAGCGTACCAGGACTGTTTCAACAAGTGGAAACACCGTTGGGATAAGTGTTTGCGTTGGGGAGGAGAGTACCTTGAAGGGGTCCCAGACCTGTAACTTTTAAATAAAGTACATTTTGTTTTATGACGTCAGTCCGCGTATTTTTTTAACATACCTCGTACTGCTGCATACCACACATTCCCGATATCAGTAGAAAAATAACCAACATTTGGCAAAAACTAGCAACAAATTCTGACATCCCAGTTAATACCAAATGTATTCATAAACCAGGTACAAAACAAAGGAATATACTATGTGAAACTTACACTGACAAACACGACACCAACATTATTTATAAAATACAATGTGATAATTGCCACGACTTCTATATTGGAGAAACAAGAAGAAAAATGGAAACCAGATTCAAAGAACATAAAATGTCACCTTCACACGTTTTCGAACACTGCAAATCAAATAAACACAACATAACTATAGAAAACACCCAAATACTAAATAAACAAACAAATGTAAACGCAAAATTAAATAAGCCTTACTTATACAACAACTCAAGCCCAAAATAAACCAATACAAAGGAATACCTTTATACCTATATCAATAAACATATCCCACATCTGAGCATGCACTCTACATTCCTACACTCAATTACACAACCGCCTTCAAACATGTGGTCAGCTATCGGTCTGTAACCCCTTATTTCTTTGTGAACCTGACGATAATCGAAGAGGATCAAAACGTTGTTCGCTTTTCTACATAATGCTTTCTCTATCCATTCCAGCCGTTTTTAAATATATAATTTGTATTGACACATGGATTCTATTGTAATTAAATCAGCCTGTATGAAATTTAAAAAAGAAAATATATGCATTTAGAATTTTAGATATAACTCTGATATTATAAATGTAAATAAGTTTGTGCATACATTTATCTTGTTTCAAATATACTATTTTAAAATAAGTGTGGTCTGCTTATTGTTTGAATTTATCGCTAACATGTCATAGACACCTACTGTAACAGAATATCAGCTCAATCTTATATGCATAAAATCCTGACAATTACATAAAGTTATCTTGCAACAAGAACTGACATTTTAAATATCACAGGTGATAAAATTGCAAAACACTAAATTTTTGAAAGTTAATTATCTGGAAATATCTAGTTTTCGTCACAGGTAATCACCAATGTACAAAACTTTCCTTTCTCTCTCTCTCTCTCTGTGTAGATGAATAAAAATTAGCTGCTGATAAAAAAATAAATGGTGAAGGGGATTATCATTATGACGTTTTTTAAAAAAATATTATAATATATTATTATTTAATCACAATGTACTATCAAAATATCTTAAATACAAAAATAGCTTCAAATATTCCAGTTATATAGAAATAAACATCATAATGAAAAGCAAAATCTTGGAACTTAAGAGAACTACTAAGTGAATAATGAATGACCAAAAACACTGATGCCTTTCCTTGCTGCTTAAATAATCGATTGTGAGTAAGAAACTGTTCAAACACAACAAAGCCATTCCTTTAAAAAAAGGTGAACGTATTCAAGTGTTTGTTTTTTAAACCCCATGAATATTTTTTACTACTAATAGCTTCTCAGACTTTCTTAATATATGAAAGTATACTTATTTTTCAAGAATGAATGTACTTTCAATAACTTTCTGCCACCTGATAAATATATCTATTTATCTATCTATCCATGAAGAAACTATGACAAATATCAGATAACAGTAAGTATTTTTCAGGAATTCAAAAAGTTATTGATTTATGTTTCGTATATCCGTGAATGAAATACAATAACCAATAGCATAAGTTCCGTAAGTTGCTGGAAAAATATATTTACAAACTGGGAATAGTAAGTATAAAACTTAAAATATAAAATAACTCCTCCTTTTGAAAAGTTATTCGCTGCACTCTTTTATCCATTGCTGAGCATTATCTGTTTCGCTAAACATTTGAATATTATCTACTCAAAACATTTGGAAAGAGCTGGGAATATATTTTTTTCAAGCCTCGAGTTTTAATTTTCCTTTCAAAGACCCTATTACAAACCGAAAGTATCATTTCCTTTTAATAATTGGCTACTTCAGCTAACAATAATAGTTAGATACAAAAGCTTAAAGGATAAAGTGTCTTATTTCAAGGAATAAATCTTGAGAAGGATTAATGTCAGAAGTTGCCTGTTGAGCAACTTCATTAAGAAGGTTTAGCGTGTCTCTTGAAAGCTAGAACATTTATTTTCTTCAAACATATTACATATTTATTTTATATTCTCTATTGTAGTCGTAATTCAAAACTATTTCATATGAATGTGCACATTAAAATTTAAAGGGGAAATTAAAAACGGTAATATATTTTCACTAACGCGAAATTGGCAAACGTTTTATTTGATTTTTAAAATACGTGAGAGACAAGAGGGCTGTTTTATATCAGTTTGTGTTGTACATTATTGAAAACTGATATAATATTCAAACTGTTATAACTTCAATCGGAAATGAAAAGCAATATATTCTTATGTAAAAATAATTAGATTTTATTTTAATTGAAGAAGTAAATAGTATTCTTAAATATTGACTAAACTTGGACTATTGGTTAGAGTGCTTGAAATGTAAATCCAGGGTATCGTTATCACGACTGGATGTCGCAAAAGTTCCTGAAACTTTTAATAAAAGGTGCATCATAAAGTGAAGATCAAATCCTACTATTCGGGGGTCAAAAATGAATAGTCCAAACTTCTGTAGCAGGGGTCAGTGACTAGCTACCTCTCTTTTAGTCCATTTTTTCTGGTGATTACCAAATTATCAAAGCCAGGTAGTAAAGTGAATTTAGTTATTTATTTAATAAACACAAGCACAAGATGTAACTGTGATGAGTCACTGTACAAATTTCTAAATAACTTCTTTAACACAACATTTATTCCACTCGAACCTAGAAAAATTACAAAGTACTTACAAAATTATGTCCTAGGGACATACGATCACTCTCTAAGTTTTGTTTTTCCTTGCAAAGAGAGAAACAAAATAAAATTGTTAAATAAACTACAATGCTAACCATCAATAGTTAATGATAAAGAGGAAACTATTCAATCTGTAATAAAAACCCTAGTTATGTCCACTTTATTTTTAACATCCGAGATTTTTGATAAATTAAATAAAAGGTCTCAACTTGTTTTTGTGTATTATTATTGCCACTCTTCTTAACTGCGAAACGCAGATTGGAGATTCCTGAAATTCACCTATAGTAATTTCTAGTAACAAAACAGCAGTACACGCCACCTATCGGTTACTATCAACTAAACAACGGAACTGGTCATCACAACTGAAATAATATTACAACTGAAAGTGTGTAGAGAAATCAGCATCATATCACGACTCTGTTCTTGAGCTTTCTAATCCACAATCCTTAATGCTAATTATTAGACAACGAATGATATCCCCTGTAGTATATTAGAAAATCTTTGTTTTATTTTCTATAAAACAACTATTATAAACAAATTGTATTAAGTAATGTAAATAAAAATATTAGACACCCATGTTGAATTAAATAGTGAGGTTAGAGCTGTGTTAAATTTGGTATTGTTTGGCTCCACTAGATTCCTTTTTCTTTGTATTATTTAATCAAAGTTATGCTTCATAACTAAATATTCAAGATACTGTTCATTTGTTGCTGCTTTTTGCATAAAGCTTCGTCATTAACAAAACGCATATTTTTACTTTTCACTATTAGTTGGATGCATTTCAAACAATGATCTAGTTTATCTTTACTAACGAAGATTTAAAAATTAGTGCTACATATATGATACCAGGATAATGAGTAAAGCCTCTAAAAGTACAAAAGTGACTGTAAGCTCCAGATATGTATATTTTCTATGTATCTTAAGTGAAATAGAAATAGGAGTATCTGAATTATAAAGAATGTAATCGATTATCTTTGTGTTAAAAGAATAACTGATTTTCACAATAGTGTTGTTTGTGGCTGCAGGTGAGATCTAGAAACAAAAAATATAAAAGCACAATTAAATTTTGCTGTCAATTTGTATTCTTCGTAAGATCGTTAACCGCAATTCATTGTGAAGACAAATAATCCAATTAATTATTTTTTGTGAAAATGTACCCAATTATAACCACAAAAGAGTACCACTATAACATAACGTCTGCCAAATTTATTTAAACCAATAAAAATATATTTAAATTTCCTTCCTTAAAGTCATCGTATAAATAGACTTTGTATTATCCCAGTATTTCCTTATGTTAAACAAGTGTGAGAACTTCAACCCTCTAGCTGCATCATATTTAACTCGGCCCGCCATGGCCAGGTGGTGAAGGCACTCGATTCGTAATTCGAGGGTCGTGGGGTCGAATCCCTGTCACACCGAATATGCTTATAATGTGATGACCAATCCCACTATTCGTTGGTAACAGCGTAGCCCAAGAGTTGGGGATGGGTTATGACGACTAGCTGCCTTTCCTCTAGTCTGACACTGCTGAATTAGGAACGGTGAGTGTAGGTAGCTTTCCGCGAAAATAAAAACAACAACAACACATATTTAGCTTATACGGTGTTTGATATAGAATATTTTCATCTTTTTCCCAAACTTGTTTTAGTAGACTGTCTAATCTGTGCTATGTGGAGTTGTATTACAGAGATCAGTTTATCAATAAAGTATTAAAATACAGCTGCTACCATAACTCTGAAGCATAGGTCACGTTGTTGTGACATCCAAAATGGTATTCTTGGTTTCGTTTAATCACGTGCTGAAAATAAACGGTTTTTTTCTAGTTTGTTTCTGTTTTACCCTTTTTTGTATGAAATTTTGTATTTAGGAAAATTACATCGTTCCAGCTTAAAGACGGACATATTTAACAGGTTACTTTTCAATTAAAAGTCACTCAAATTACAATTTTTTCTACATGTTTGTTGTTAATAAACAGGTAGCCTAATAACCTTTAGACAGAAAGACATTTCCATAGTAATTTATTTATTAACAAATTTAAGGTATTACGACAAACTTATTAAGCATATTTTTAGGTCGTTAACTGTAAATGCTTATGCTATTGGCTATTGACTTATTGCCTTGTTCTTGAGAATCTAGAATGTTATTTAACAGTTCTGCAGATGTGGATCGTTGTGTATTGAAATTACGACAACTATAACATTGATAAATATTGAAGTACAGTAAGGATGGTATAAGCTATTCACAACAAGTGAGACCTAACACTGAGAACACTGTTATTACATGTTTCAAACTCGATGTTAAAAATAATTAGTGATATTACATATCTTTTATGCAAGTTTGTTTGTTGTTGTTGTTGTTTTTTGCCATTAAGCACAAAGCTAAACAACCATCTATAAATACTGTGCCCGCCACAAGTATAAAGTCCGATTTCTAGCAATTTAAGGCCGCATATTTATAGTTGTGCCATTGAGGTGGGATGGATCTTAAGTAATATCCCCGAACCTAAAAATTATTAGTGATGTCAGTTACACAATTACCGTATTGTTTGTGTTTTTTTTAATTTATTTATTTTACTCAAGTGTTGTATGCTTTCAAATAGCCAACAAAGCAACAGATTCAAAAAACATTTTGATGTATTAGACATTTAAAAACAATGTTTATCAAAACTCATATATTCTAACCCCATTTCTCATAATACATCCGCTCCTGTTATTATTATTGGTCCACGCTGCGTTATTTGAAAAAAAAACGTTATTCATAAAAAATACTAACTGTAGTTTCTATTTAGTTTGGTTATTTTTAGTTTCACTAAATAGATTTAATGGAAATTTTGTTTGTTGTATGGTTATTTTATCAAAATAAATGAGAGTCAGTACTTACATTACAATAATGATTACTGATACACTTATTCAAATATTTGAACTACGTGTTTTATCTCCAAAGCATTATGGCACATAAAATTTCAAAACATTATTTGTTTCTCTGTGCTAACTGCTGCACAAAGATTTCTCATTTACAAAAAAATACGTATTCAACGTAGCTTTATTTTTTACTTTTAACATACAATAAAATAAATAAGATAAACAATTATAGTCCTTTTGATAATTTAATAATATTACTGGAACATATCTTACGAGTCCAGTTATAAGTTAATACTTTCATAAATAATATAGTAAATTCCAAGGTTATTTTTATGAATTTTATTTGTCCGTTCTGTTTCGAAAATCAATAATATGTACCGGTCTAAGAGTTTGATTTAATATTTACCATCTTGCAAGCTATTTCAAAGAAGTAACATGTTTTGATTTTATGTTTTCTATGTGTTAAGTGAATAACCTATTTTTTGAGATAAATAACTGGGCATTTTCCATTTCAATGTTAACATTTGTTTTACTAAAGCTAGTAACTGGCAGAAAAAAATTCTTTATGGTATAAAAATTAAGGTAATACTTTGAACTTTTAAGTAAATATTACTAACATTTGTTTCATTTAAGTAAAATAAAACTATAAGTAGAGTTAACATGTTTTATAGAAATAAATGTCTCCAGATTGTTTAACTAGACTACCTTTTAAATGCTTGTAAATATTCAAAATAACATTATGTTTCTGAATACTTAGACAACAGAGATTTCTGCTACAAAAGATATATGATTATACTAAACTTCATATTTTTATTTTTAATTGAATATTAATTTCTTCTTTACGTTAATATCACAA
This sequence comes from Tachypleus tridentatus, assembly GCF_004210375.1. Classification (NCBI taxonomy): domain Eukaryota; kingdom Metazoa; phylum Arthropoda; class Merostomata; order Xiphosura; family Limulidae; genus Tachypleus; species Tachypleus tridentatus. The sequence continues at coordinate 239,568,021 of NC_134837.1, read as the reverse complement.
ATATAGTTTCAATATACAAGCCCTTTAACATTTCACAGATAAATATTAGAAAGACAAATAATTTTCAATGTTTTGTCATGTCAAAACTTTTTAAAATTCTCTCATAAGTACACTACAATTAGTTTAGCGAAAACTTACTGAGACAATAGCTAAAATATCTTTATCAAGGACATCCAGTTCATTTCATGAAGCTGATAACGATTATAAAATATCATAATTTAACAGTAGCGTTTTCATTTTGTTTTTTTACACAAATGTGACTACAAAAATACAGTGTTGAATACTAATGCTTAAGTCTTTATGTAATGTTGTAAACATTGTAATTTTAAACATACAATCTCAAAATTCCCTTGTCTCATTTAATAATTCTTGCTACGTCAGATTTGTCTTCTGTTGACATTTTTATCCTTACTTATCTTTGTCTATTTTACTTTAAACTAGAAGTATTATAAATATTATACGTTTAAAAGATACTAATGTGTTTAAGCAGTGACCTTTAAAATGGTTGTTATTAGATTCCTACAACAATTTTAGAAAATACAATACTTTTTTAATAATAAGTAAATTCACATGTTTTGCGTTTTTCTTATAGCAATGTCACATAAGAATATCTGCCGTGTCTACCCAGAAGGATCGAATCCCTGATTTTATCTGTGTAAATCCAAAGACTTGCCGTTGTCCCAGTGCGGAA